>NC_060192.1:712916-885416 GCF_021184085.1 Oncorhynchus gorbuscha | reverse complement strand
GATAAAAGCAGGGAGAGCGGGTGTGTCCTGGAGGGGATGATAAAAGCAGGGAGAGCGGGTGTGTCCTGGACGGGGATGATAAAAGCAGGGAGAGCGGGTGTGTCCTGGAGGGGGATGATAAAAGCAGGGAGAGCGGGTGTATCCTGGAGGGGGATGATAAAGGGCACGGAGAGCGGGTGTGTCCTGGAGGGGGATGATAAAGGGCACGGAGAGCGGGTGTGTCCTGGAGGGGGATGATAAAGGGCACGGAGAGCGGGTGTGTCCTGGAGGGGGATGAAAAAAGCAGGGAGAGCGGGTGTGTCCTGGAGGGGGATGATAAAAGCAGGGAGAGCGGGTGTGTCCTGGAGGGGGATGAAAAAAGCAGGGAGAGCGGGTGTATCCTGGAGGGGGATGATAAAGGGATGGGGTCCGACCTATTTCCCTTCACTCATCCACTTTAGGTTAATGAAAAAAGCTAATCCTTCCATACCTCTATCCTGCCATCCCCTCATCACTGGGTTTATGGTAAATTGGAAAATGCAGCATAAAACATGAATTTTATGAAGGTTACAGGTAAGGGTTAAACTGTGTGTGTGTGTGTGTGTGTGTGTGTGTGTGTGTGTGTGTGTGTGTGTGTGTGTGTGTGTGTGTGTGTGTGTGTGTGTGTGTGTGTGTGTGTGTGTGTGTGTGTGTGTGTGTGTGTGTGTGTGTGTAAAACATACAAAAACAGATAAAGCATTTAAATTTGACTGTCATTCTGTTACCAAACTGTACAGCTGCACACACAAACAGGGGTTAACCCCTACCTGTAACCTCCTACAATACGGATCCATATCGCCAGGACAACAGTGGAAAGTTTTAAGTTCCTTGGTGTACATATCACTGACAAACTGAAATGGTCCACGCACACAGACAGTGTGGTGAAGAAGGCGCAACAGCGCCTCTTCAACCTCAGGAGGCTGAAAAAATGTGGCTTGTCACCAAAAACCCTCACTAACTTTTACAGGTGCACAAACGAGAGTATCCTGTCGGGCTGTATCACTGCCTGGTACGGCAACTGCACCACCCAAATTCTGCAGGGTTCTCCAGAGGGTGGTGCGGTCTGTACAACGCATCACCGGGGGCAAACGTCCTGCCCTCCAGGACACCTACACCACCGGATGTCACAGGAAGGCCATAAAGATCATCAAGGACAACAACCACCCGAGCCACTGCCTGTTCACCCTGCTTCCATCCAGAAGGGAAGGTCAGTACAGGTGCATCAAAGCTGGGACAGAGAGATTGAAAAACTGTTTCTCATCAGCCATCACTAACACAGAGAGGCGGCTGCCAACCTTCTGACTTGATATCATTGGCCACTTTAATACATGGAATACTAGTCACTTTGTTAATGCCTCTTTAAGAATGTTTACATGTCTCACATTACTCATCTCCTATGTATATACTGTATACTGTATCCTTCACTATCTATTCTTTACTATATATTGCATTTTAGCCGCTCTGTCACTGCTCATCCATATATTGTATACTTATATATTTTCATCCCATTCCTTTACTAGATTGTGTGTATTAGGTTTTGTTGTGGAATTAGTTAAATATAAGGTTTTGTTGTGCAATTGTTAGATATTACCTGTTAAGATACTGCTGCACTGTGATTTGAGTAGAGTATAGTTCCATAAAGTAAATTATACTGTACTCTACTGTACTGTACTCTACTATACTAAACTCTACTGTACTGCACTCTACTCTACTGTACTGTACTCTACTATACTAAACTCTACTGTACTAAACTCTACTGTACTAAACTCTACTATACTGCACTCTACTATACTAAACTCTACTGTACAGTACTCTACTATAAATTATACTGTACTCTACTGTACTGTACTCTACTATACTATACTAAACTCTACTGTACTCTACTATACTAAACTCTACTGTACAGTACTCTACTATAAATTATACTAAACTCTACTGTACTGTACTCTACTATACTAAACTGTACTGTACAGTACTCTACTATAAATTATACTAAACTCTACTGTACAGTAGTGTGCTGACCTATACTGTACTTTTCTTTACTTTACTGTATTGTGTTTTACTGTACTGTACTCTACTATACTAAACTCTACTGTACAGTAGTGTACTGACCTATACTGTACTTTTCTTTACTTTACTGTATTGTGTTCTACTGTACTGTTCTGTGCTGTCCAAACTTGTGAAACAGACATCTATGATTGGTGCAGAGTTGGAATGAACCCATTCCATGAAGCTCCTGACGAACAGTTATTGTGCTGACGTTGCGTCCAGAGAGGCCGTTTGGAACTCAGTAGTGAGTGTTGCAAACGAGGACAGGCAATTTTTATATCGCTACCCACTTCAGCACTCCGCGCTCCTGTTCTTTATTTATTTTACTTTTATCTTTATTTAACCAGGCAAGTCAGTTAAGAACAAATTCTTATTTTCAATGACGGCCTAGGAACAGTGGGTTAACTGCCTGTTAAGGGGCAGAATGACAGATTTGTACCTTTGTAAATTGTCAGCTCAGGGATTTGAACTTGCAACCACTAGGCTACCCTGCCGCCCCAGTTCTGTGAGATTGTGTGGCCTACCACTTCGCGGTTGAGCCTTTGTTGCTCCAAAACATTTCCACTTCACAATAACATCACTTACAGTTGACCGGGGCAGCGATAGCAGGGGAAAATTTTGACCAAATTACTTGTTGGAAAGGTGGCATCCTATGACGGTGCCACGTTGAAAGTCACTGATTTCTTCAGTACGGGCCATTCTATTGCCAGTGTTTGTCTATGGAGATTGCATGGCTGTGTGCTTGGTTTTGTACACCTGTCAGCAATGGGTTTGGCTGAAATAGCCAAAACCACTGATTCAAGAGAAAATTTTCCTTGAGAATTGTTTTTGTTGACAATTTTGTGAGAATGAATCAGTCACTCAACATTGCATAAGTCATTGCAAAATGTGTAGAATTGCAGGAAATTTGCTGTAAAAACATTTCTCTTTTTGCCCCATGGCAAAATTTGTGAATTTGCATGAAATTAGTTATAAAATTGCAAAATATTATTTCTGCCCCATGGCAAAATGTTTGTAATTGCAACTAAATTAACTCTAAAAGTTCATTTATTCCCCCCCTCCATCAACAGGGGAGTCACTAAAATGTTTAGCCTATGAGATAGGGGCCCCCGAACAAAATGTTGATTAGGGCACCAAAAAGGGTAAGCACACAAGTGAATTGAAAAAAAAAAGTCTGATTTTGACCAGCATAATGATTTTGATACATGTTTTATCACTTAAAAATATGCCAGAGTATTGGCATTCACCTGCCCAAACCCCATCCCACCCTTATAGGCAGCCAACATAGGGGAAACCCTGATACTGCTTTTTTTACTGGTTGGTCACTGCAGATGAAGATGCACTCTTACATTGACTGACTGGTTTCCTAGAGGAATAGGGAGAGCCATAAAGAGGGAGACTCCTCTTTTGCTGCAGTAATATATGTTTTAGACTTGGCCAATCTTGGGGTTGCCATACCCGAGGTAGGTAGTCTACAGATTCAAATTAATTTGGAGAACATATCTCAATATCATCAATTCAGTATTGATGTTTTCCTGAGCGCGAGCGCAGTACTGTTATTTTTTATGCTGCCATGATCTCAACAGGGCTTCGCTGCCTGGCGTATGCAGCTCCATTCTACCGTGAACTAAAAAGCATTCGGATTAATAATGAATGTGTTTTCCTTTTAGTTCGTGGACATTTGTCTTCCACCACAGTCAACAACTCAATCAATACGGCAACACACGTTTCATAGCGCTGAACTAATTCAGTTCAAATTGTATAATATTGACGACGTTCAAATATGCCCCTAAATAGTGTTGTCGTTTAGCGACGTTTGGTCACGGTGGCATCGGGCTGAGCTGCGAAGCTCTCATATCTAGTCGAACGCTTCTTCAGCCACTTCAGGCTGGTGGCGACTGGTCGATTCAAAGGTTGAAATAGTGTCCAATATCGCGTTTTGCAGAGGAAAACGGAGAGAATGATTCAAAAGCAGTCTCTGACTCAGTGCTGGGAAATGCAACATAAATATAGTGAACATTTGGAGAGCCTACACATGAGTTACATAAACGTCTAAATTGGTCATTTGTACGCATGTTCCGATTTATAATACTATAATTACATGGTTTACTTTGACAATTAATGAATATCTATATAGCATCATTCGTGTGTTTATTTCTGCTGCTTATTGAATATGGTGCGATAAGTTTTTTCTTCTTCAATCTATACAAAAATCCTGCAGTAACCTAAGCCACGAGCGCCATATGACAACACTAGAGACGTGCATTCAACAGATAACACATAAATACACACGTCTACTTCAAGGCTACAGTAGCCGCAAACACTTAGCTGAAGGACCGAAATGTGTTAATTTACCGTTGGTTGAAAGTCAACAGTTTGGTAGAAGCTGGGTCCACACTGTTCATGTCCCCCATGCGATACCAGTCGAGCACTCAGAGCTTGTTTTCCTATTTCTTCTTATTCACTAGGACTCATACTGCTTTCAAACTCCCTATTCTTACTCCTTGTTTTCCCCACTGCATTCAATTCGGCTATTATCCTCCCTTGCGCGCGCAGTTGATGCTGATGAGACTGGTTTGTCCTTGCAGCAGGTGGCAGCAGGGGGTTTCCTAGCAAAACTCCGTGCGGATTAGTGGCGTAATATGTGTGTGCGTCTCTGTCTCTCTCCTTTTCTCTCTACATGTACAGTTTGCGCGGTCCACGACGAGCACAGAGCACAAACTCCTCATAGGACCCTGGAATTGTATCCACACCAGCCCACGTCACTGGTCTTGCTGCCAACCACCCCCCTCCCCCAAATCTGTAGTCTTCTTATAAAATCATCCATAGTACTTTACTAATAAGTGAAATACAAAGTTGTTTAATCTAGCACATTCAAGCAGGAATGCATATATATTACTGTCAAAATTGGACTCCAGAATTTCCTGGTTTAGTTTTGTTCAATAGAGATGAATTACATACATCTTTATGTGCACTAAACTAATATCATAGGTTAATTCATTTGGGGTTCAACACCTGAGGAAGTAGATACTCAAAACACATGAACTAGATTGCTAACTCTAAAATATGTTACCGACTGCCTCAATCTTTGTTTTTGACATTGGATAAAAGTAAAGACTCAGAGCTACACAATGGTATATCATACACTGCAGTTGAGGAACAATGGGAAAGTCATTCTGCTTTGAAAGGTGATAAACTTGTAACTCCACTTTTGAGAAAAATGGCCTTGAATGTTTTGGTACACCTACTGGAGAGCTCTTCTTTGTCCACACCCATTCAGCATCATTCACATCCTCTTAAGCCCCACCCATCTCTTTAAGAATTCACCTGTGAGGCCATGTGCTAAACATGGTGAGTTAGGTAGTGTAAATATACACTTTATCTAGTCCTTGGACTATATTCTAACATGACTTTGGTGCAGGTGTTCTTCACCTTAGTGTCTCTGGTAAACTCACACTATATCAAATAAATCTATGTTTATTGGTCACATGCACAGGAGGCAGAAGGTGGAAACGGTACAGTGAAATGGTTACTTCCCTATTTGCAAAGTAGCAAAATCGAAAATAAAAAGTGTCCAGATCAAAATATTTCGTAATTATTAGATGCTTACCCAGGCACAATTTTCTAAGTAGCTGGGTCATGTGAAAGAAACGCTATATCCATCCCCCAGCAACATCTAGCTAAGTGGATGGATCACTATTGTCTAGACATGTACACATGTTAATGAAATATAATAGATGGCCGTAATCATCCACAGACACACCTGGCTAACTTGATGGGTCATGTAATCATCTGGCAAAGTGGAGTATTTTGTATAGACATGTAGCTAGCTAGCTAGCTAAACAATAATCCCAACACATAGTACTACAGTACAAACAGATTTCCATAGCCAGCCAACATGATTGAAATGCTGTAGTATGAATCTGCAGCTAAAGCTAGGTTCAATGTTAACTAGATCATACACGTAACATTCGCTAGCGAGCCAGCAAGCTAACGTTTGCTAGCTAGCGAACAGTATGCTTTAACTTGCAATGAAAACAACTTTCTGACAAAATTAGAAACCTATACTCTTACCCATATAGATGGATGAATGTTTCACGGCAGCGTGTATTTTCTATTTTATTTGTAGCTTGTTTGGCCCATTGTTTTCAAGTCAATCTGGTTCACACTGTCGATAGCGCCTGCTAAATTCAGGGCAGCAAAGTTGTTGCGAGCCGTAGAAACACATGCAGTTCTCAATGGCTAACGTGATATATTTAAAAAAATCTGCGGTAGCAAGGATTATCTACACATACTGAGCAGCTCATGTTATAGACAGAAGCCTGCTACATGGTAGACTAATCTGAACTCATCTCTCGGCATGTCCAGCCCATCCATTATCTCAGCCAATCATGGCTAGCGGGAAGGTTCCTGACTTTTTCCGTGGCTAAACCAACTAGGCTCGTAATTAAATGTTTTATTCTTATTTAGTGACGGCATAAACATTTTTATGAAGGCACATAAAATGTCACATGTTCCAGAAGGCATTTCTGCCCCCAAAAAATGCATTTTGATAACGTTTCTTTTTTCAAATACCTCCTCTGAAGTGGTGACGTGTGACATACGTCTAGCTTCTTGAAACGCGTCACATACAGTATAATACCCACTGCTAGTAGGCATGTATTCATCCAACACTAAATTTCATGTCCTAAAAAACTTTACAGGCTTTAGGGAATAGGGAGCATAGGGAATAGGGGGCATAGGGAATAGGGGGCATAGGGAATAGGGGGCCATTTGGGACACATCCTAGTTCAAGTTAGAGTGGGAAACATAGCATAGCTTACTGTACATTTTCTTCCAGACTCCTTTTTGCCACTTGACACTCAGGAGTTCAAATGGCCATAGCGCATTTCTTGCACCAGTCCATATATCAAAGTCATATCAAATATAATGTCAATTAGTTGCTATTGAGTTGAAAGTTGAGAAAAACTAATTATATGTAGAATTTTTTTTAAATAAAAAAATATATTTGTGTGTGTGTGTCAATTTCGACCAGTCCACCCAACAACAAAATGGTCCAGCCCATCTGGCATCTGCCAGAATGTCCAGATGGTCAATTTGCCCCTGCTCTTGGGTTACCATGAATGTGCCCCTGCTCTTGGGTTACCATGAATGTGCCCCTGCTCTTGGGTTACCATGAATGTGACCCTGCTCTTGGGTTACCATGAATGTGCCCCTGTTCTTGGGTTACCATGAATGTGCCCCAGCTCTTGGGTTACCATGAATGTGCCCCAGCTCTTGGGTTACCATGAATGTGCCCCAGCTCTTAGGTTACCATGAATGTGCCCCAGCTCTTGGGTTACCATGAATGTGCCCCTGCTCTTGGGTTACCATGAATGTGCCACCTGAGGGTGCCTATATATGAAGATCACAAATATTTTTTAATTTTACCTTTATTTAACTAGGCAGGTCAGTTAAGAACAAATTCTTATTTTCAATGACGGCCTAGGAACAGTGGGTTAACTGCCTGTTCAGGGGCAGAACGGCAGATTTGTACCTTGTCAGCTCGGGGGTTTGAACCTTCCGGTTATTAGTCCAACGCTCTAACCACTAGGCTACCCTGCCTTCAAATACAAGATGTGTGTGTGTGTGTGCATGTGATGTGTGTCAGTCAGTGTTTGTCATTGTGTGTGTATGCACCCGCATTGACAGTTCATCTGACCAATGATTATGTTAGCCACTGTAATAATGTGTGTGTGTGTTTAGACCAGGTTTGGTGATCTGTGTCGGTTGAAGTAGGTAACCATGGGCACATTGGGGTAACCGAGAGGACAGAATCGGAGGGTGGGGGTTAGAGAGGGGAAGGGGGATAGATTACAGTACAATAGATTACCACAATGGTCATCCACCCTGGTCCTAAAGATCTATAGTAGGGCGTGCAGGTTTTTGTTTCTGCCCAGCATTATAACATAGAGACACAAGTAGGCCTATGGCGTTCCATTGTTCACATTTTGAAATCAGGACATTGAGCTGAGACGCATTGAAAAGACTAGGGTTGACTGGCTGGGAACCCAGTTACCGAGGTTTACCGGGATTTACCGCCCCAAACCACTCCCTTTTCCCAGGATAAATAACTGTGAGAGTGGCGTGAAATGGAACTGTTAAATTACAGCAACAGGGAGCCAAAAAATGCTCCTTTAGCTCTTGGAGTCCCATGCAGGAAAGGCTAGAATAGCTTGCGGGACACCATTTTTTTCCTTCATTTATTATACAAATAGACTATTCGAATTGTGACATAAACTCTTGTTTGCTGCATGTTAAATACAGCAGCCAATAAAACGTGTGATTGCGGTAGGTGATAGCAGTCATCTTCGTGAAGAGAAGTGAAAATCTTCTGCATCTAATCCTAAATCAAGAATGTCGTTAGAATGATGAAGATAAAGGACAATGAATTGTATTTAATGTCACCGTCGAAAGTGAGGAAGGAATAAAGCAACAATAGAGAGAGAAAGATGAGGTAGGCTAATAACAGTAGGGGGAATATTATGAAAGGCATATATTCATCAGCCTACTAATAATTACAACATTTAAATCAAATTTGCTAGCCTATACTTGTAACTTTGTAGGTCTCATGTGCAGCACCAGAATAGCATGTTCTCTCCCTGCTTTATCATGGTTTGAATGATGTGGGTAATTCCAGTCCATATAATACAATACAGTACAGTAATAGGGTCAGTTTGTTTATCTGGAGTACTTCTCCTGTCCTATTCAGGTGTCCTGTGTGAATCTAAGTGTGCGTTCTCTAATTCTCTCCTTCTCTCTTTCTTTCTCTCTCTCGGAGGACCTGAGCCCTAGGACCATGCCCCAGGACTACCTGACATGATGACTCCTTGCTGTCCCCAGTCCACCTGGCCATGCTGCTGCTCCAGTTTCAACTGGCCTGGGCCCTAGGACCATGTCCCAGGACTACCTGACATGAGGACTCCTTGCTGTCCCCAGTCCACCTGGCCATGCTCCTTCTCCAGTTTCAACTGTTCTGCCTTACTATTATTCAACCATGCTGGTCATTTATGAACATTTGAACATCTTGGCCACGTTCTGTTATAATCTCCACCCGGCACAGCCAGAAGAGGACTGGCCACCCCACATATGCTCTCTCTAATTCTCTCTTTCTTTCTCTCTCTCGGAGGACCTGAGCCCTAGGACCGTGCCCCAGGACTACCTGACATGATGGCTCCTTGCTGTCCCCAGTCCACCTGACTGTGCTGCTGCTCCAGTTTCAACTGTTCTGCCTTATTGTTATTTGACCATGCTGGTCATTTATGAACATTTGAACATCTTGGTCATGTTCTGTTATAATCTCTACCCGGCACAGCCAGAAGAGGACTGGCCACCCCACATAGCCCGGTTCCTCTCTAGGTTTCTTCCTAGGTTTTGGCCTTTCTAGGGAGATTTTCCTAGCCACCGTGCTTTTACACCTGCATTGTTTGCTGTTTGGGGTTTTAGGCTGGGTTTCTGTACAGCACTTTGAGATATCAGCTGATGTACGAAGGGCAATATAAATACATTTGATTTGATTTGATTTGATACAGTTCACACTCAAAAAAGATTAGCCTACTGGAGCTAGTTTAATTTATTGACTCAAGAGAGCATATAGCTAGCTACACCTATGGGTTTTTCATTTTTCTGTTGTGCGTTATGTGCTGTAGCCTCATCTCATATAATCTCATATATGTATTGGATAACGACACAATCATTTGGGCTTTTTTGGGCTTGGGCTCATTCAATTTCGTTAATGTAGGGCTTATAAAATACTTCATGTATTGTTCATCAGGCCCAGGTAGCATTAGGCTTGAATTTCCGATCAAAGCTCTGCTTATTGAAGACTCATGTTAAAAAGAACCACCAGCTTTCACATGTTCTCATGTTCTGAGCAAGGAACTTAAACCTTAGCTTTTTTACATGGCACATATTGTACTTTTACTTTCTTCTCCAACACACCAAATTGAACATGTTTCATTATTTATTTGAGGCTAAATTGATTTGATTGATGTATTATATTAAGTTAAAATAAAAGTGTTCATTCAGTATTGTTGTAATTGTCATTATTACAAATAAATAAATACATTTTTAATCGATTAATCGCTATTGGACTTTTTTGGTCCTTCAATAATTGGTCCTCCAATAATTGGTACCAATGATTGGTATCGTCGAAAAATCAGTAGACCTCTACACTGTATGCACTGTCTATTTTCAAACATCCCAAATCTAGTGATCAGTCTGCGCTCAGACTACTCCTTCTCTCTCAATTCAATTCAATTGCCTCTCCACCTCTCTCTCTCTCTTTCTCTCTCTCTCTCTCTCTCCCCATCTACCGCCCTCCCTCTATCTCTACCTCCACCTCTCTCTGTCTTTCTTTAATCTCCATGTCTTTGGCTTGGTTAACTCTCTGTCTGTTTAACCTTATCTGCTGGGTTGGGGGCTGGGGGGAGAGAGGGAGGAAGAGGGAGATGGACTGCAGTCCTCCAGTACGCCACATACTCACATATCTCGGAGGCTACAGACCAGACAGACAGGCAGGCATTGAGGCAGGCAGGAAGGAAGCACACTGTTGCAGCTGAGAGCGGCTCAACAGCCCGACCACAGCCACTCCTACAGTCCTCCATCACAGACACACTCACAAAGAAGGCACACACGCTCACACGCTCACACGCACACACACACACACACACACACACACACACACACACACACACACACACACACACACACACGCACACGCACACGCACACGCACACGCACACGCACACGCACACACACGCACACACACACACACCACTGAATTAAACAGTAGGTCAGAAAGAGATAGAGAGGAAAAGAGATGTGTGTGGTGAGTAGGGAAGAAAGGGGGTTGTGGGGGAGGGAGACAGGAAGGGAAGAGAGAGTAGGAGGGCCAGAGAGATGGAGTGTTTAAACATGAACAGTGTGAGTGGAGGGGAAATAGAGAAAGAGAGATATAAGTAGAAAGTGAGAGAGAGAAACAGGAGGGTTACAGTAGCCTAGTGGTTAGAGCGTTGGACTAGTAACCGAAAGGTTGCAAGTTCAAATCCCAGAGCTGACAAGGTACAAATCTGTCAAATAAAAACAAATAAGAATTTGTTCTTAACTGACTTGCCTAGTAAAATAAAGGTAAAATAAAAAAAGTAATAATAAGTATTCACCCCCCTTGGATATATTCACATTTTATTGTGTTAAAAGTGTGATTCAAATGGATTTAATTGAGATTTACATTTAATCAGATGCTATTCTGCCAGTGGCAGAGGGCAGAAATACTCATAACACCGGAATTGCACATCAAACAATTACACACACACACACGTGAAGACACACACACAAACACAGGTGAAATTTGAGACTTGGTCAATCTGATACACCAAGAGAAGTCGCTCTACTGCATCTATCGCTCTACTGTTATTGCTCTGCAGCTCAAGACCACATACATACATGACACCACAAACACACAACATCACAAAGAGTGCTGGAATGTGAAGCTCAGGTTACAGCTCTGAGGTCATCCATTTTGCATGAGCAGAAAACCACAGCGGTGACATAGTGCACCCTGGGAAAAGACCCACACATTCCCAACTACTTATTGGAGGAAAGCATTGACTGTCCTCTCTGAGTTGCTTTGGTGTTTTCTATAAGTGTTCTCACCTATTTTAGTGTGTGTTGCAATGTTCCCATCCTGAAATGAAACTCTAATAAGCTGACCACACCGCTCGCGTCGTGTGCGAGAGCGTTGCATAGTAAATTTAGAAATCAATTATTATTCAATTATTGCACCCACACTGCTCGCAAGCGTCTGCTTTGCCAAGGGCTAAAATAGAAATCCTTTCTATTTCTGATGCAGATCGCGCTGCAAGTCCTGCCTCTCCCATCTCTTCATTGGTTTATAGAAGCAGGTACCCACGTGCCATCTCCTCATTGGTTATACCCACGTGGGTGATTGAAAGACGAACTGTTTTGCCGATCGGTTTATTTTTAGTTTTAGTTTATTTATACAGGGACAGTGCACATTAATCAACGTTTCAGTAAAAGTGCCGGTTTTAGCCAGCCGGCTAATTTTCAACCGCAGTCCCTGGGCAGGTTATTAAAAACAATTACAATATAGACAATAGCACCATAGAACAAGCAACATAGGACACCATAGACATAGCAACATAGGACAAGCAAGACATAACATACAGACAGAGCAACATAGAACAAAAAGCAGCAAGGCAAAATTCATAAAAGCAACAAAGTGTTTCCACACCTCACAAGCTACAGACAACAGACAACATGGAAAGCGGCAACACACAGCTAGGGACCATGTTCACAAATCTGATTTACCTTTAGCCAGGTCTTCAAGCATTTTGTGAAAGTGTGATATGTGGTGCAGTTCTGTTTGTCTGATGGTAGTGTATTCCAGACATGGGAAGCTCTCACAGAGAATGCAGATTTACTAAAGGTGCTTTTCCTTAGGGGAACTATACAGTCACCTCTAATGGCAGACCTTGTGGATCTGCTGCCATATGTCTGGGTTTTCTGTTTAACAAAAATATTGAGTGGAGGGGGAGCCAGACCATTAAGGATCTTGAATACAAGACATGCGTCGGTGTATTGCACAAGATTTTCCCAACTCAAGAGCTCATGCTTTCTAAGGATGTGACAATGATGATGGACTTTGAGAGCCTGTTTGTAGACAGACTGAATAGGTTTTAATGTTGTACAGCAAGCTTGGGCCCAACTAGTCAAGCAGTATGTTAAGTGGGGGAGTATCATAGATTTGAAGTACAGTTTTGCTACCTCTGTAGTCAAACAATTTCGTATAAATCGGAAATTAGCTAGATTGAATTTAGTTATTTGAATTACCTTTTTCACATGCTTTTTAAAAGAGAGGTTGGAATCAAGTATGATGCCAAGGTACTTAAAATTGGATACCACCTGGAGCTTCTCCCCTGACACATAGACATCTGGCTCAGTAGCATCTGTTGCCCTCTTTGTGAAGAACATGCAAACAGTTTTTTTCACATTGAGATGCAAACACGAGTCACTGAGCCACTTTGTAACCTGGACCATTACAGTAGTGAGTTCTTGTGCAGCTTGTTGTTTGCTCTTTGCATGCACATATATCACTGTATCATCTGCATACATTTGAACTTCAGACCCAGTACAGACAGAAGGCAGATCATTAATGTACAGGCTGAACAGGAGGGGCCCCAGTATTGACCCTTGGGGCACGCTCACATCATAGCTACGAGTGGGCGACAGCTCATTGCTCACTCTGACACACTGAGTTCTGCCTTCAAGGTATGATTTCATCCATCTCAAGGCATCAGGGGAAAAGTTGAACTTGGACAATTTTGTGATGAGAATCTCATGGTTAACAGTATCAAAAGCCTTCCTTAGGTCCAGAAACACAGCCCCAACAGCACCCCCTTTGTCCATCTTGGACTTCACATTTTCCAGAAGAAAGCAGTTGGCCGTTTCTGTGGAGTGTTTCGCTCTGAAGCCAAACTGCATGGAGTGTAATGTGAAGGGGCTGTTGTTGAGGTGGGCAATCAGTTGTTCTGCTACACACTTTTCAACAACCTTTGACACCACAGGTAGTATACTAATGGGCCTGTAGTTGCTCACGTCAGCAGGGTCCCCTGATTTAAAGATGGCCGTTATTATGGCCGACTTCCATACCCTTGGAAACACACCGAGACCAATAGATGTGTTGGTGACCTTAGTAATGGGGCCAATGAGTGACTCTTTGTAGTTTTTAAGAAAGGTAGAGTCCATCCCAAACACATCTTTGGCTTTAGAGTTCTTTAGTGAGCTAATCACCTTGTTCACCTTTGACTCAGAAACCTCCCTTATGATGAAGACAGGTTGAGTGTCATTCACTAGCACTGAGCCCAAGAAACCAGTGGAGTGGTTCTGTGTCAGTAACCTGCCAGAGTCAATAAAGTAGGAATTGAAGGCTGTTGCTATTTCAACTGCATCCTGTGTTAGATTGTTATTCACTATGATTTCTGGTCTTTTTGCAGTGTTACTATGGTCTTTCCCTGTTAACATTTTTAGATTCTCCCAGATCAGTTTAGAATTTCCCTTTGCTTCACCAATTATGTTAATAAAAACGTTTGCCTTGGCCTGTCTGATTTCTTCCATCACCTTATTTCTCAACATGGTAAACCTACGTCTGTCATGCTCTAATTTAGATTGTAGGGCTGTTTTTTAGAGCATAATCTCGTTCTTTCATCAGTTTCCAGATTTCTCCATTTAGCCAAGGAAGAGTGCTCTTTTGGCCAGGTTTGGATTTGATTTTCTTTAGGAAGCCATTTATTGTAGTCTGGATTGTGGATAGAAAAACCTGACTATCAGCTTCCACGTCTGTATAGGACAAGAGATCATTCCAGTTTATTCCCTTAATTGCTTTTTCAAAATAGTTTAATTCACTCTTAGGTATTCTGAGTTGATCCGGCTTTCTAACAGTAGAGAGGTTAAACCTGCTCTTAGACAGCTTTCTGGCTATAAGTGTCAGATTATGATCAGACAGCCCAGTAACCATATTGAATGATTTAGTCACTCTCTCTGGTTTATTACTGAACACCAAATCAATCTGTGTTTTAGAGCAACAAGTCACCCTGGTTGGCCCTTTAACTAGCTGTGTAAGGTCAAAGGTATTAGTGATCCGTTTGAGGGTTTTCCTACAACACTTGTCTTCATAATTAATGTTAAAATCTCCCATTAAGATGACCTCTTTCCCAAAATCACATTCCCTAAGCATGGTATTAAACTGATCAAAAAACACACTTTTGGTGGAAGGTGGCCTATACATTCCAATGAGGGTAAAAGACATTTGGGGAGACAGTGTAACGTTCAGGCCGATACATTCTAGTTCATTATCACATGACCACTCAATTTGTTTACATCAGATATGTTCTTTAATGTAAATCATCACACCCCCTCCTCTTCCTTCAATCCTATCTCTCCTGAAAACATTGTATCCAATCACAATCAAAGCAGCATATGGAGAGTGTTTATGGAGCCATGTCTCTGAGAGGCAGAGGAAGTCAAGGTTGGAGTCTGTGAGTAGATGTTGAATTTCATCACTTTTTGGAATGACACTAGGAATGTTCAAGTGCCCCCCTAGTAGTCCCTTGGGCTTAGCTCGTGGGTCCCAGATGACTCGAGAGTGATTGACACATTGAAAAAAGTTAAATTTTCTGTGTTTGTGTCGTAATACTATGAAAGTTTAGATGCCAATCACCATATAAGTTAAAATGTGAAAAAGCCTGGAAGGAGAGATGACTAGAAACTATTCGGTTGACTGTTTTATGTGTCGATTAATTGTCGGAGTAGAGGACCTTGTGCATTTCAGGTAAAATAACAGCTCAATGTGTATATCCCAGGACAAATTAGCTGGGAACAGCAAACTAGCTAAATAAGACAAATTAGCTAGCAAGTGCAAGCTAACTAGCTAAATTGGCATAAATGTTTAATGCTTTTCGACCTGTTCACAATTATTATTATTTTTATATTTTAACCTGCGTGTCGTGATGGCGTTTGGTGTAGGGGGACAAAATACATTTATGGTGGACGATGGCGCACGCGTGCAGCCGGTTTGGGTTCCGTGTAATACTAAAATGGAAGGTTGTGGAACTGCCCGAGCTTGAAGACAAGCATGACAAAGAGTAAGGGATACTGAATAAATGACACCTTGACAATCATGTCAGGATCGACTTACAAAAAAACAAACAACTTGAGACACATGACTTGAGACACAACTTGAGACACCCCCACCCTAATTACTGGCCTAAGGGTATAGGTTAAGGAACATACACACATGCATGAGGTACACACACACATTCTCATACACACCCACACATGCACATATGCTGGGCAGGCATACACAAATGCACAAACACACACACACGCACGCACGCACGCACGCACGCACGCACGCACGCACGCACACACACACACACACACACACACACACACACACACACACACACACACACACACACACACACACACACACACACACACACACACACACACACACAAAGTTGTTAAAATACACACACAAACTCTCTCTCTCTCTCTCTCTCTCTCTCTCTCTCTCTCTCTCTCTCTCTCTCTCTCTCTCTCTCTCTCTCTCTCTCTCTTTGCATAGAGCCTACTGCTGGTTTAAGTAGTCAGTCATAAAGATTCCTCCAAAGAGGTGGACCTGTTAACCTCTCAAGGCTAGGGGGCGGTATTTTCACGACCGGATGAAAAGCGTGCCCAAGGTAACATGCCTGCTACTCAGGCCCAGAAGCTAGGATATGCATATTATTAGATAGGAAACACTCTGACGTTTCTAAAACTGTTTGAATGATGTCTGTGAGTATAACAGAACTTATTTGGCAGGCAAAACCCCGAGGACAATCCATCCAGGGAAAAAAACATTGAGGTCACTCTCTTTTCATGTGGGTTTCTATGGGGATCTAGAGTTCTAAAGCCCTTGCTTGCAGTTCCTATCGCTTCCACTGGATGTCAACAGTCTTTAGAAATTGGTTGAGGTAGCACTGTTCAGGACGAGGGTAGAGAGAAGTGTACTCTTTGTTAGATGTGCGTGACCTGAAAGCTCACTCCACTTTGTTTTCCTCCGGTATTGAACGCAGTTTATCCCGTCTTAAATTTGATTGATTATTTACGTAACAAAATACCTAAATTTATATTAGGAAAGTTGTTTGAAATGTTTGGACAAAGATTACAGGTCAATTATGAGATATTTTCTAGTCATGTTGCGCGAGTTGGAACCGGTGTTTTTCTGGATCAAACTTGCCAAATAAATGGACATTTTGGATATATAACTACGGAATTAATCGAACAAAAGTACCATTTGTGATGTTTATGGACATATTGGAGTGCCAACAGAAGAAGCTTGTCAAAGGTAAGGCATGAATTATATCGTTATTTCTGACTTTTGTGTCGCGCCTGGCGGGATGAAATATGATTGCCTGTGTTTGTTTGATGGGGTGCTGTCCTCAGATAATCGCATGGTTTGCTTTCGCAGTAAAGCCTTTTTGAAATCTGACACCGTGGCTGGATTAACAAGAAGTCAAGCTTTAATTTAACATATTGCATGTGTATCTTCAAGAATGTTAAATATTTACAATTCTGTAGTCTGAATTTGGTGCCCTGCACTTTCACTGGATGTTGGTCAGGTGGGACAGTAGTATCCCATCTAGCCTAGAGAGGTTAACTAGCGTGTGTTTAACAGAGAGCAATTCACTAAAAGGTATACAGGGAAAATACTGAGATTAAGTAGCCCAAAGTCAAAAGATAATACAGCCAGCCTAATTTATAATAAAATGAAACTTTTTTACCGTCTGAGAATCAAGAGGTTGTGATACAAAAGTGACCTGACCGATTTTGACCTGCCCTATAACTCTGTTATGTTTGGTAGAAAGGGTTTATGGGCTAAGCACAGTGCATATACAGTACATTTTCAATAGGAGTTAACTTGAAATTCCACAACATACGGTGATCGCTACATAAATAGTCACATTAAACATTCATGAAAATACAAGTGTCTCACATGTATCGAAAGCCTAGACTCTTGCTAATCCAACTGCATTGTCAGATTTAAAAAAGGATTTACTGTGAAAGAATACGATGCAATTATCTGAGCATAGAACCCCACAAAAAACAACAATTTTAACCACAAAGAACGTAACCCACAAAGAACGCGACTTTTCCAGTCATGTTTGGTTTCACTGCAATCAACTGGTTTGTTTGTAACACAATCAAACCTGATGGGCCATTTCGCGGGACGTATTGACTGAAAGAAACCGATTTGAAGAAAACAAGTCATGACATCTTTGTGAACCAATGATTTGCCCACTGTTTCGTTGATTGACTGTCTTTTAACCCAATGACCACTGATTGTCTTGAAATTTAGCTGGGTAGTTAGCCAATGAGCTGAGCTAAACGGCAATACCCCATGTTTATGTGTTGCAAGACCAACCCATGTAGTAAGCTTCAGTTTCATACCGGAAGGAGAAACACATATTAACCATTGCATTGTTTGGTAAACGTGCAGATTCAGCTGTTTATATATCAACCATTATGGCGACTAAGTCAGGGAAAGCTAAATCTAAGTCTAGATATACAGATGTACACACATTTTAGAATAAATTGATTGGGAAGGTGAGACAGAGATTGTTGTAGGACGATTCATTTAGCGATTGGAAGAATATATTTTTTTGAACGGGAGAGGACATCGTTTTGGACTGGTAAGTTCTTATCATGCTAATGCCCTTGTTTGAAATTAATAATATAACATATTATTTGTAAATTTTAGAAGCAATATATAAACATGTAATGCCATGAAATGTGAGATGCGTGTGTCTGCCGCCCCAACCCAAACCACATGAAATAACCAATTTGAGGCTGTTGAGGGGAGGGCAGGCCCACAACAATGGCCAAAGTGAAATAGAGACCGTAGATACAGCTGGTCTGTTGTAATATAATTAAGACAGTAGATCTAGCTGAAATATCATAATATAAAAGAGACAGTAGATCTAGCAGGTCATAATAATCTTTTCAACCTTATTTTTCCTAGCCACCGTGCTTCTACACCTGCATTGCTTGCTGTTTGGGGTTTTAGGCTGGGGCTGTTTTTTTTCATTGTTTTATCTAAACCAGATCTATTGTGTTATATTATCCTACATTCAATTCACATTTCCACAAACTTCAGAGTGTTTTCTTTCAAATGGTACCAAGAATATGCATATCCTTGGTTCTGTGCCTGAGCTACAGGCAGTTAGATTTGGGTATGTCTTCAGGCGGAAATTGCACAAAGGGGGAGGAGCTCTAAGAGGTTTTAAGGGAAGGGAGATCACGTGACAAGGTGGCACTTCTGGAGGCCATAACAATACAACATTATACTATAGAGCCTGGATAAGGTCATGTTGTGTGTGGATAAAGTGCATTCGGAAAGTATTCAGACCCCTTGACTTTTTTCACGTTTAGTTATGTTACAGACTTATTCTAAAAATGATTTTTTTTAAATCCCTCGTCAATCTACACACATACCCCATAATGACAGAACAAAAACAGGTTTTTAAAAATGTTTGCAAATGTATATATACTAAGAAAACTTTTTTAATATGATATTTTCATAAGTATTCAGACCCTTTACTCAGTAATTTGTTGAAGCATTTTTGCCAGCGATTACAGTCTTGAGTCTTCCTGGGTATGACACTACAAGCCTGGCACACCTGTATTTAGGGAGTTTCTCCCATTTTTCTCTGCAGATCCTCTCAAGCTCACGGTCTTCGAGGTACAACCCTCCTCTGTTTGACCTTGTATGTGTGTGTCTTTATCCTGACGACTTCCTTTAGATGTAAGCCCATTGATCTGCCACTCTGTGCTAACAGTGTGTCAAAGCGCTTTTTTAAATTAATTTTTTAATTGACCCTTTATTTAACAAGGCAAGTCAGTTAAGAACTAATTCTTAGTGGGTTAACTGCCTTGTTCAGGGGCAGAAAGACAGATTTATACCTTGTCAGCTCGGGGATTCGATCCAAGAGTCTTACTGCTGCTGCACTCAGACACAACCTATGTACCATTAATCTCCAAGGTGTGGTTAGTAGCCACACACATGCACACACTCACGAACACACACACACGCAGTTTCTATCGAACACGTATGCATACACAGGCACATACCCACATACTTACAGAAATGTTCCCTCAAACACACACACACACACTCACACTCACACGTCCTCTCTCTCACACTCACACACGCACGTCCTCTCTCTCACACTCACACACGCACGTCCTCTCTCTCACACTCACACACTCTCACACTCACACACGCACGTCCTCTCTCTCACACTCACACACGCACGTCCTCTCTCTCACACTCACACACTCTCACACACTCACACTCACACGTCCTCTCTCTCACACTCACACACTCTCACACACTCACACTCACACGTCCTCTCTCTCACACTCACACACTCTCACACTCACACACGCACGTCCTCTCTCTCACACTCACACACGCACGTCCTCTCTCTCACACTCACACACGCACGTCCTCTCTCTCACACTCACACACTCTCACACTCACACACGCACGTCCTCTCTCTCACACTCACACACGCACGTCCTCTCTCTCACACTCACACACTCTCTCACACTCACACACGCACGTCCTCTCTCTCACACTCACACACTCTCTCACACTCACACACGCACGTCCTCTCTCTCACACTCATGCGTATGCACATTTACTCAGCTCTATTTCTTTATCCCAAGAGACCCTTGCCCCTTGGCCTCTGACCCTGTTGAAGTCCCCAGCCTGCTCTCTGAGATGACTGACTTCCAACCAGCAGATACTATACTCCTATATGAATAAATACAGTACTCTCCTCCCTATCTACAGTAGACCCATCTTGAGTGTGTTGCGTGTGCGTGCATATGCGTGAGAGAGAAAGAGAGCGTCTAACAGTGTGGGGGGGGGGGCTAATTGTGCTAGTTTAACCGAGGCTTTCTTTTCCCTAGACAGATACAAGATGAATGTACGGATGTACGCGTGTAGGTGGAAGTATTTTAATGTGTAGGTGTGCTGTCTATATATATTTAGAAGACAAAGTTTGTGTGTATGTCTGCTTGTGCTTGCTTTGTGTGTTTGTGCATGCATGCATACCTGTGTGTGCGTGTGTGTGTGTGCGTGTGTGTGTGCATGCGTGCGTGCGTCCATCCCTGCGTGTGTGAACCTGACCCAACCCCTTTGAAGTAGATGCCTGAGGATCTACTTCGGCATGCGGTACCGGAGCACCAAGTCTAGTACCAAAAGGCTCCTTAACAGCTTCTACCCCCAAGCCATAAGACGGCTGATCAATTAATCACATGGCCACCGGACTATTTACATTGACCCCCCCTCTCCATTTGTTTTGTATCTTGCTGCTGCTCGCTGTTTATTATCTATGCATAGTCACTTCACAGCTACCTACAGTTAATGTACAAATGACCTCAACTAACCTGTAACCCTGCACACTGACTCAGTACTGTACCCCCCTGTATATAGCCTCCACACTGACTCAGTACTGTACCCCCTGTATATAGCCTCCACACTGACTCAGTACTGTACCCCCTGTATATAGCCTCCACACTGACTCAGTACTGTACCCCCTGTATATAGCCTCCACACTGACTCAGTACTGTACCCCCTGTATATAGCCTCCACACTGACTCAGTACTGTACCCCCTGTATATAGCCTCCACATTGACTCAGTACCATACCCGCTGTATATAGCCTCCACACTGACTCAGTACTGTACCCCCTGTATATAGCCTCCACACTGACTCAGTACTGTACCCCCTGTATATAGCCTCCACACTGACTCAGTACTGTACCCCCTGTATATAGCCTCCACATTGACTCAGTACCATACCCGCTGTATATAGCCTCCACACTGACTCAGTACCATAACACCCTGTATATAGCCTCCACACTGACTCAGTACCCGCTGTATATAGCCTCCACACTGACTCAGTACCCGCTGTATATAGCCTCCACACTGACTCAGTACCCGCTGTATATAGCCTCCACACTGACTCAGTACCATAACACCCTGTATATAGCCTCCACACTGACTCAGACCGTACCCACTGTATATAGCCTCCACACTGACTCAGTACTGTACCCCCTGTATATAGCCTCCACACTGACTCAGTACCGTACCCCCTGTATATAGCCTCCACACTGACTCAGTACAGTACCCGCTGTATATAGCCTCCACACTGACTCAGTACGGTACCCCCTGTATATAGCCTCCACACTGACTCAGTACTGTACCCCCTGTATATAGCCTCCACACTGACTCAGTACTGTACCCCCTGTATATAGCCTCCACACTGACTCAGTACCGTACCCCCTGTATATAGCCTCCACACTGACTCAGTACAGTACCCGCTGTATATAGCCTCCACACTGACTCAGTACGGTACCCCCTGTATATAGCCTCCACACTGACTCAGTACTGTACCCCCTGTATATAGCCTCCACACTGACTCAGTACCCCCTGTATATAGCCTCCACACTGACTCAGTACCCACTGTATATAGCCTCCACACTGACTCAGTACCATAACACCCTGTATATAGCCTCCACACTGACTCAGTACAGTACCCCCTGTATATAGCCTCCACACTGACTCAGTACGGTACCCCCAGTATATAGCCTCCACACTGACTCAGTACTGTACCCCCTGTATATAGCCTCCACACTGACTCAGTACCCCCTGTATATAGCCTCCACACTGACTCAGTACCCCCTGTATATAGCCTCCACACTGACTCAGTACCCACTGTATATAGCCTCCACACTGACTCAGTGCCAAAATGAAGTATATACAGTTGAAGTCGGAAGTTTTACATACACTTAGGTTGGAATCATTAAAACTCGTTTTTCAACCACTCCACAAAATTTTTGTCAACAAACTATAGTTTTGGCAAGTCGGTTAAGTTTACAGACAGATTATTTCACTTATAATTCACTGTATCACAATTCCAGTGGGTTAGAAGTTTACATACACTAAGTAGACTGTGCCTTTTAACAGCATGGAAAATTCCAGAAAATGATGTCACGGCTTTAGAAGCTTCTGTTAGGTTAATAGACATCATTTGAGTAAATTGCAGGAGTACCTGTGGGTGTATTTTAAGGCCTACCTTCAAACTCAGTGCCTCTTTGCCTGGCATCATGGGAAAATCAAAAGAAATCTGCCAAGACCTCAGAAAAAAAGAATTCTGTCCTTCACAAGTCTGATTCATCGTTGGGAGCCATTTCCAAATGTCTGAAGGTACCATGTTCATCTGTATAAACACCATGGGACCATGCAGCCGTCATACCACTCAGAAAGGAGATGCGTTCTCCTAGAGATGAACGTACTTTGGTGTGAAAAGTACAAATCAATCCCAGAACAACAGCAAAGGACCTTGTGAAGATGCAGAGACAGGTACAAAAACATCTGTATCCACAGTAAAATTAGTTCTATATCGACATAACCTGAACGGCCACTCAGCAAGGAAAAAGCCCCTGCTCCAAAACCACAGAAAAAGCCAGACTACAGTTTGCAACTGCACATTATGTGGATATATTGAAGCAACATCTCAAGACATCAGTCAGGAAGTTAAAGCTTGGTCGCAAATGGATCTTCCAAATGGACATTGACCCCAAGCATACTTCCAAAGTTGTGGCAAAATGGCTTATGGACAACAAGGTCAAGGTATTGGAGTGGCCATCACAAAGCCCTGACCTCAATAACATAGAAAATGTGTGAGAAGAACTGAAAAAGCGTGTGCGAGTATGGAGGCCTACAAACCTGACTCAGTTCCACCAGCTCTGTCAGAAGGAATGGGCCAAAATTCACCCAACTTATTGTGGGAAGCTTGTGGAAGGCTACCCAAAACGTTTGACCCAAGTTAAACAATTTATAGGCAATGCACCCAAATACTAATTGAGTGTATGTAAACTTCTGATCCAGTGGGAATGTGATGAAAGAAATAAAAGCTTAAATAAATCATTCTCTCTACTATTATTCTAAAATTTCACATTCTTAAATAAAGTTGTGATCCTAACTGACCTAAAACTGTCACGCCTTGGTCATTATATTTTGTGTTTTTGGTATATGTTTGGGTAAGCCAGGGTGTGACATGGGTTTATATGTTGTGTTTCGTATTGGGGTTTGTAGTAATTGGGATTGTGTATGATTAGGGGTGTGTCTAGTTAGGCTTGGCTGCCTGGGGCGATTCTCAATCAGAGTCAGGTGCTTGTCGTTGTCTCTGATTGAGAACCGTATTTAGTCAGCCTGACTTTCGCGTTGTATTTTGTGGGTGTTTGTCCCTATCTCTGTGTTGTAGTCACCAGATAGGCTGTATTTAGTTTCACGTTCCGTTTGTTGTTTTCGTATTCATTCAGTTATTTCATGTACGGCGATTTATTTCATTAAAGTCATGAATAACCTACACGCTGCATTTCGGTCTGACTCTCTTCATTCAACAGACGAACAACGTTACAAAAACAGGGAACTTTTACTTGGATTAAATGTCAGGAATTGTGAATGAATGAGTTTAAATGTAGTTGGCTAAGGTGTATGTAAACTTCCGACTTCAACTGTATATATACAGTGCCTTCGTAAATGATTCAGATCCCCTTGACTTTTTCCACATTTTGTTACGTTACAGCCTTATCCTAAAGTGGATTTATTTTTTCAAAATCTACACACAATACCCCACAGTGACAAACCGAAAGCAGTTTTTTTCCTTTTTAGGAAATGTATTAAAAAAAAAGATTCTACAACTTCATTAGAATTCACCTGTGATTAAATTGATTGGACATAATTTGGAAAGGCACACACTTGTCTATATCAGGCCCCACAGTTGACAGTGTATGCCGGAGCAAAAACCGAAGAAATTAGGTCTAAGAAATTGTCCGTTGAGCTCCGAGACAGGATTGTGTCGAGGCACAGATCTGGGGTACCAAAACATTGGTGCAGCATTGAAGGTCCCCAAGAACACAGTGGCCTCCATCATTCTTAAAGGGAAGAAGTTTGGAACCGCCCGGCAAAACTGAGCAATCGGGGAAGAAGGGTCTTGGTCAGGGTGGTGACCAAGAACCCGATGGTTACTCTGACAGAGCTCCAGAGATCCTCTTTGGAGACCTTCCAGAAGGACAACCATCTCTGCAACACTCCACCAATCAGGCCATTATGGTAGAGTGGCAAGACGGAAGCCACTTCTCGGTAAAAGACACATGACAGCCCTCTTGGTGTTTATAAAAAGGCACCTAAAGGACACTCAGACCATGAGAAACAAGATTCTCTGATCTGATGAAACCAAGATTGAATGCTTTGGCCTGAATGCCAAGCATCACGTCTGGAGGAAACCTGTCACCATCCCTACGGAGAAGCGTGGTGATGGCAGCATCATGCTGTGGGGATATTTTTCACCGGCAGGGACTGGGAAACTACTCAGGAACTCAGACTGGGGCAAAGATTCACCTTCCAACAGGACAATGACCCTAAGCACACAGCCAAGACAACGCATAAGTGGCTTCGGACAAGTCTCTGAATGTGCAAATACAGGTGTGCCAAGCTTCATACCCAACAAGACTCAAGGCTGTAATCACTGCAAAAGGTGCTGCAACTGAGTAAAGGATCTGAATAGTTATGTAAATGTTATTTTTTCATTTAATTTGTTAACACCAAAACAAAACTGTCTTTGCTTTGTGGTTATGGGATATTGTCTGTAGATTGATGGGGGGGGGGGGGGGGGGCTATTTAATACTTTGTAGAATAAAGCTGTAATGTAACAAAATGTGGAAAAAGTCAAGGGGTCTGAATACTTTCCGAATGTATTATTACATAAAACTTAAAACTATGATCAAAATGATCAATACTCAAATCAAATTCAAATCAAACTTTGCGCCGAATACAACAGGTGTTGACCTTACCGTGAAATGCTAACTTCTAATCCCTTAACCACCAAGGAAGTTCAAGAAATAGAGGTACGGAAATATTTACTAAAGAGTAAGGTAAGGTACATTTTTTTTTATAACAAGTAACACAATAAAATAACATAAAATAACAATAACGAGGCTATTATATAGGGGGTACCGGTACCGAGTGAATGTGTAGGGGTACAGGTTAGTCGAGGTAATTTGTACATGTAGGTAGAGGTAAAGTAACTATGCATAGATAATAAACAGTGAGTAGCAGCAGTGTAAAAACAAAGGGGAGGTTGTATCTGCCCTCAGATGGAGGGAGTACGGACGGAGAGGGGAAGGAAGGATGTAGTCAAATGAAAAGAAGAGAATAAAAGCGCTCTACATAATGGTGGATTGGTACAGCCCCATCCTCACTGACTGGAGGATAATAGGGAAAGATGGATTCCGCTTTTGAGCTACTGGAAAATTAATGCTGAATATATTTTAAGGTTGGGGCATTGGTAAGAGGGTCTGGTGTGTGTGGGTTAAGAATGTTCCTTCGTCAATTATATATTATTTAATCACAACGCACCCCACACACACACCCGCACACACCCACACACACACACACACACACACACACACACACACACACACACACACACACACACACACACACACACACACACACACACACACACACACACACACACACACACACACACACACACACACACACACAAACACTTTAGAAAATCCTAATATTACAGTTGGCCCTAGGCAATGATAATAAACGATTATTCCAGGAAGTAGAGTGTTGGCGGTGGTATCTAGGGACGATGAGTGTCTAGGGGCGTGTCTAGGGACGATGACCTCCTATTCACTCATGTAAGAAAGAGTGATTCACTTGAATGTGTCAGCTAATTTTTCAATGTTGTTGAATAAGCGTCTGATTATGCTGTCTCTACCTTCATCACTCCTGTGTCTGTACTGAATGGCTGTTTCAGAAAACGTTACAAGCTGTCAAATCCTTGCTTCCTCCATACGTGCTTCGTCATTTCCTCTGTAAGGGCATTAGAGGAGAGGATCCGTGGTCTTTTCCTTAGACCTCCTCATCCAATTAGCTTTGAGGGGAATTTAGGAAACAAGGACTGAGGATGCAAGGATATGGACAGCAAGTAAAGTTTGCAGACACCGCCAAAGATTCCCCTCCATGTCCTTGTGCGTGTTATAGTAGCACCCCTTACTGGTTATACATGAACACTACTAGCCATAATAGTTCTGGTGAAAACAGAAACTAGTGGATATTCCCTTTTGGGCTAAATCTGTCCTCGCCTTGACTCCTCTGTGACCTGAAAATCGATAAGTAGAGTGGTTGAGGAGAGTGTCAATTCATTACTAGACAAACAGAACAGTGTCCTCCCCTTCCTTGATAGACACCTTTCGTCAAGAGTCTCAATTGGATTTTCTCCTCTCTTGCTTCTTTTAAAAAAAAGGTCAAAGTTAATTGAGGAGAGACGACGAGGAGAGAGAAAGTAGATGAAAATGTGCTTGTATGAAATGAGACTCTTTCCGTCTCAACTCGCACGCCATCAAGCAAATTACATTTAGTTGTGCCCAATGTACCTGACAATTACGTGGCAGCCAATTTTATAGATAAAAAAAGGCATATGGTTTTTAAACGAGTACATGCTTTTCTCCTCTGACAAAACAAAATATGATTTAAAGGGGGTGTGGCAGATTTCAAAACTCTTAGGTAGAATACAGTGCCTTGCTAAATTATTCACCCCCTTGGCGTTTTTCCTATTTTGTTGCATTACAACCTGTAATTTAAATATATTTTTATTTGGATTTCATGTGATGGACACACAAAATAGTCCAAATTGGTGAAGTGAAATGAAAAAATCTGATTATTTAAAAAAAATGAAAAAGGGAAAAGTGTTGCGTGCATAATGTATTCACCCCCTTTGCCCAGAAGCCCCCAAATAAGATCTGGTGCAACCAATTACCTTCAGAAGTCACATCAATAGTTAAATAAAGTCCACCTGTGTGCAATCTAAGTGTCACATGATCTGTCACACGATCTCAGTATATAAACACCTGTTCTGAAAGGCCCTAGAGTCTGCAACACCACTAAGTAAGGGGCACCACCAAGCAAGAGGCACTATGAAGACCAAGGAGCTCCAAACAGGTCAGGGACCAGGTTGTGGAGAAGTACAGATCAGGGTTGGGTTATAAAAAAAATATCTGAAACTTTGAACATCTCACAGAGCACCATTTCATCCTTTATTAAAAAATTTAAATAATACGGCACCACAACAAACCTGCAAAGAGAGGGCCACCCACCAAAACTCACAGACCAGGCAAGGAGGGCATTAAATCAGAGAGGCAACAAAGAGATCAAAGATAATCCTGAAGGAGCTGCGAAGATCCACAGCGGAGATTGGAGTATCTGTCCATAGCATCACTTTAAGCTGTACACTCCACAGAGCTGGGCTTTACAGAACAGTTGCCAGAAAAAAAGCCATTGCTTAAAGAAAAAAATCAGCAAACACGTTTGGTGTTCGCCAGAAGGCATGTGGGAGATTTCGCAAACATATGGAAGAAGGTACTCTGGTCAGGTGAGACTAAAATTGAGCTTTTTGGCCATCGAGGACAACGCTATGTCTGGCGCGAACCCAACACCTCTCATAACCCTGAGAACACCATCCCCACAGTGAAGCATGGTGGTGGCAGCATCATGCTTTATGGTTGTTTTACATCGGCAGGGACTGGGAAACTGGTCAGAATTGAAGGAATGATGGATGGCACTAAATACAGGGAAATTCTTGAGGTAAACCTGTTTTAGTCTTCCAGAAAGGAGGACATTCTTCCGTTCGCCTACTAAGGAATTGAAATCTCACTCAACCATTCAACCACCACATCGGTCTACAGGTCATGGAGGAGTCAGGACAGAGGAGAGTGGAGGACAGACTTTTCCAAATGAGAAAAGGCAAAAGAGTTTTGACATCTGCCACACACCCTTCAAAACAGCTGTCATTTTGTCAGAGGATAAAAGCACGCACACATTTAAAAACTATATGCTACTTAGCCTTTTATCTATAAAATGTATGCCACAACTAGAGACATTTATTTTTACGACTTTACACATATATTTTGTGATTCCTCCTCTGTAAACATAATTTTTCTGATGAGCGCATTTACAAGCACATTTGTTTCCACATCCTCTCCTTGGCTCCTCTCCTCGTTTAATGAGGACAGAGGAGTTAGCAAAACCAATTGAGAATTCTTCCCAGGATATTGCCATTCACCACCATTAATTCACATCCTTTCTCAATGTCCAGGCTCTTCTATTCACATCCACAGAATAGTCTGCCCTCTTGTGGCCACATCCTATATCTCTGGGTGATTGGAACATGAACTTCAGAAGTAGGACAGGGAATAAATAGTGTGTGTGTGTGTGTGTGTGTGTGTGTGTGTGTGTGTGTGTGTGTGTGTGTGTGTGTGTGTGTGTGTGTGTGTGTGTGTGTGTGTGTGTGTGTGTGTGTGTGTGTGTGTGTGTGTGTGTGTGTGTGTGTGTGTGTGTGTGTGTGTGTGTGTGTAACATGTCTGGCAGCAGGAGCACACCTAGGGGGCATCTGCCATCATTACACACCTGTTGGTAAGCTGTAGGTAAGAACACCAGGGAGGCAGGTCTGTCAGAGGGGCTTGGTATGATTGGTATGGATATTTCTGCTAAGCCGTCCACTATTGGCAGCTGCCTGTAGATTGGTAAGATATTCTAGGGCCTAAAAAGCACTCTATGACTACTGACTATGACTTCTTTCTATTTCTGTTATTTTCTTATTAGCAATTCCTTTCTAGTGAACACTACTCCTAGTGTGCAGTATGATCGAGTGGGAGGCTTAGGGCAGTTTCCTTTGCACAGTTATTGCAAGAATGTTCACAACTCACCACTTTAGATGGACCTACAACTTTACAACCTCCTCCCAAATGTTATGAAAATATATCCCTCCCTAGTGGTTCTATTTTCTCTCTCACCCTCTCTTCCCCTCGTCTCTCTCTCTCTCTTTCTTTTGCACCATCTTGCTCTCTAACCAAGAAGAAGGCAGGCTTCCCTGGAAACCACAAGGCCAATTCGTCTAACTTAACCCTTCATTGGAGAGAAGCAGTACCCCTCACTCCCTCCCTGTGGACCAAGGCCTTCTAGAGTGTGGGAGGAGGGGAGGGCACTGCTGTAAGGTAGTTGGGAGGAGGGGAGGGCACTGCTGTAAGGTTGTTGGGAGGAGGGGAGGGCACTGCTGTAAGGTAGTTGGGAGGAGGGGGGGGCACTGCTGTAAGGTAGTCGGGAGGAGGGGAGGGGCACTGCTGTAAGGTTGTTGGGAGGAGGGGAGGGCACTGCTGTAAGGTAGTTGGGAGGAGGGGGGGGCACTGCTGTAAGGTAGTTGGGAGGAGGGGAGGGCACTGCTGTAAGGTAGTTGGGAGGAGGGGAGGGCACTGCTGTAAGGTAGTTGGGAGGAGGGGAGGGCACTGCTGTAAGGTAGTCGGGAGGAGGGGAATACAACAAGGGAGATGGGTTCATTGCAACGTAAAACATTTTAAAACGTTTTTCTACAGAAAGCAGATATGAGTGTTTCTTATTGGACAAATCAAATCAAATGTTATTGGTCACATGCGCCAAATACAACAGGTGTAGACTTTACAGTGAAATGCTGACTTACAAGCTCTTAACCAACAGGTGTAGACTTTACAGTGAAATGCTGACTTACAAGCTCTTAACCAACAGGTGTAGACTTTACAGTGAAATGGTGACTTACAAGCCCTTAACCAACAGGTGTAGACTTTACAGTGCAATGGTGACTTACAAGCCCTTAACCAACAGGTGTAGACTTTACAGTGAAATGGTGACTTACAAGCCCTTAACCAACAGGTGTAGACTTTACAGTGAAATGGTGACTTACAAGCCCTTAACCAACAGGTGTAGACTTTACAGTGCAATGGTGACTTACAAGCCCTTAACCAACAGGTGTAGACTTTACAGTGAAATGGTGACTTACAAGCCCTTAACCAACAGGTGTAGACTTTACAGTGAAATGCTTACTACAACAGGTGTAGACTTTACAGTGAAATGGTGACTTACAAGCCCTTAACCAACAGGTGTAGACTTTACAGTGAAATGGTGACTTACAAGCCCTTAACCAACAGGTGTAGACTTTACAGTGAAATGCTTACTACAACAGGTGTAGACTTTACAGTGAAATGCTGACTTACAAGCCCTTAACCAACAGGTGTAGACTTTACAGTGAAATGCTGACTACAACAGGTGTAGACTTTACAGTGAAATGCTGACTTACAAGCCCTTAACCAACAGGTGTAGACTTTACAGTGAAATGCGTACTTACAAGCACATTCCCAACAGGTGTAGACTTTACAGTGCAATGGTGACTTACAAGCCCTTAACCAACAGGTGTAGACTTTACAGTGAAATGGTGACTTACAAGCCCTTAACCAACAGGTGTAGACTTTACAGTGAAATGGTGACTTACAAGCCCTTAACCAACAGGTGTAGACTTTACAGTGCAATGGTGACTTACAAGCCCTTAACCAACAGGTGTAGACTTTACAGTGAAATGGTGACTTACAAGCCCTTAACCAACAGGTGTAGACTTTACAGTGAAATGCTTACTACAACAGGTGTAGACTTTACAGTGAAATGGTGACTTACAAGCCCTTAACCAACAGGTGTAGACTTTACAGTGAAATGGTGACTTACAAGCCCTTAACCAACAGGTGTAGACTTTACAGTGAAATGCTTACTACAACAGGTGTAGACTTTACAGTGAAATGCTGACTTACAAGCCCTTAACCAACAGGTGTAGACTTTACAGTGAAATGCTGACTACAACAGGTGTAGACTTTACAGTGAAATGCTGACTTACAAGCCCTTAACCAACAGGTGTAGACTTTACAGTGAAATGCGTACTTACAAGCACATTCCCAACAGGTGTAGACTTTACAGTGAAATGCTGACTTACAAGCCCTTAACCAACAGGTGTAGACTTTACAGTGAAATGCTGACTTACAAGCCCATTCCCAACAGGTGTAGACTTTACAGTGAAATGCTGACTTACAAGCCCATTCCCAACAGGTGTAGACTTTACAGTGAAATGCTGACTTACAAGCCCTTAACCAACAGGTGTAGACTTTACAGTGAAATGCTGACTTACAAGCCCATTCCCAACAGGTGTAGACTTTACAGTGAAATGCTGACTTACAAGCCCTTAACCAACAGGTGTAGACTTTACAGTGAAATGCTGACTTACAAGCCCTTAACCAACAGGTGTAGACTTTACAGTGAAATGCTGACTTACAAGCCCATTCCCAACAGGTGTAGACTTTACAGTGAAATGCTTACTACAACAGGTGTAGACTTTACAGTGAAATGCTGACTTACAAGCCCTTAACCAACAGGTGTAGACTTTACAGTGAAATGCTGACTTACAAGCCCTTAACCAACAGGTGTAGACTTTATAGTGAAATGCTGACTTACAAGCCCATTCCCAACAGGTGTAGACTTTACAGTGAAATGCTGACTTACAAGCCCTTAACCAACAGGTGTAGACTTTACAGTGAAATGCTGACTTACAAGCCCATTCCCAACAGGTGTAGACTTTACAGTGAAATGCTTACTACAACAGGTGTAGACTTTACAGTGAAATGCTGACTTACAAGCCCTTAACCAACAGGTGTAGACTTTACAGTGAAATTCTGACTACAACAGGTGTAGACTTTACAGTGAAATGCTGACTTACAAGCCCTTAACCAACAGGTGTAGACTTTACAGTGAAATTCTGACTACAACAGGTGTAGACTTTACAGTGAAATGCTGACTTACAAGCCCTTAACCAACAGGTGTAGACTTTACAGTGAAATTCTGACTACAACAGGTGTAGACTTTACAGTGAAATGCTGAATACAACAGGTGTAGACTTTACAGTGAAATGCAGTGAAATGCGTACTACAACAGGTGTAGACTTTACAACAACAAAAAATTATTGTGGGAAGCTTGTGGAAGGCTTCCTGAAACGTTTGACCCAAGTTAAACAATTTAAAGGCAATGCTACCAAATACTAATTGAGTGTATGTAAACTTCTGACCACTGGGAATGTGATGAAAGAAATATAAGCTGAAATAAATCATTCTCTCTACTATAATTCTGACATTTCACATTCTTAAAATAAAGTGGTTATCCTAACTAACCTAAGACAGGGAATTTTTACTAGGATTACATGTCAGGAATTGTGAAAAACTGAGTTTCAATGTAGTTTGACTAAGGTGTATATAAACTTCCGACTTCAACTGTATATAGGCCTATAGGCTACCTGGTCTGTGTAATGTTATTTTCACCTCAAACAGCAAGCAAATGAAGTCTGTTTTTACATGCGTTGGTAATGACAATTGTTCCTCAATGTATTTGAAAAATCTTTCCAGCTCTCTCTCTTTGAAAACCACTCATTATATGCATTTATCCAGTGTAAAAGTCATAAAATAGGCCGACCTGATTATTTCTTATCCGTGCTTGACCTGTACCGAAATAGGTTCTGGTATTCATTTTGGATGCTGGTACTGTTTATATTTAGGTGCAGGAGCTCCACAATACTTTTGAGCTAATATTCTTTAAGACGTACAGGATCTCAAGCAGTATAAAATTGGAGGTGCCGGTACTCCGCTCCAGTGAGCTTCTGCCCAAGTCAAGCACTGCTTCTTATCCCTTGTGCAAATAGCCTACAGCTGTGTCTGTCCCGAGCTCACTGGCGCAGGAAACTCTGAGGGCCCAAAATTTTTGCTTGCGCAAGCTTCGGTCAGGGCCCAAGTTAATAGTTGTTACAATGTTTCAAGCTCGTTGCAGACAGGCCATGCATAGCCAATGTGATTTACAGTATAGAATTTTTTTTATCCGGATATTTTCTACCTGCAGGCTGAAATATTTGTATTTGTTGACTTCATGTTGGCTATTTTTACATAGCTGGCAATGGCAATAGAAGTTACTTTTCAGGTGTATATATATTTGTATTTTATTTGGATAGGATTTTGATTAACCACATGAAAATAAGTTTGAGATATGAAGACGTTATTATACGCAGATCGTTGGAAATGGTAAGATAAATTGGCGTTCCAGATGTGAAATGTTGCCAACTCCTCATGTAGCCTATTACCGGCAATTTCAGGAGAGTAATGGTTATCTAGATCTCTGGCTCCCTCTTGAGTCGTTTCTGTGTTATTTCATCAAACAGTAAGCTTAAAGCATCAGACAAGCTCAATGCTTTTAGTTGATTTTATTAAAACACATATGGTGTGTCTATATAGGGAAAATGTTTAAACATTTTGACCAATCGATCAGTCGAAAGAACAGACAACTTTTGGTCAACCAAGATTTTGTTGTTGTTGTTAGGGACAACCAAAGCTCATCTTTGGATCTGGTGGATCTGTTGGGGTGGTATGCGAATTGGACTGGGTCCAGGGTTTCTGTGTTGATGGTATTGATGGTATTGATGTGAGCCATGACCAACCTTTCAAAGGATTTTCATGGCTACAGATATGAGTGCTATGGAGCGATAGTCATTTAGACAGGTTACCTTGGTGTTCTAAGGCACAGGGAATATGGTGGTTTGCTTCAAAACATGTAAGTATCACAGACTGGGTCAGAGAGAGGTTGAAAATGTCAGTGAAGACACTTTGCAGCTGGTCAGCGCAAGCTCTGTATATGCGTCCTGGTATTCCGTCTGGCTCTGCGGCCTTGTGAACATTAAGCTGATTAAAGGTCTTACTCACATCAGCTATGGAAAGCGTGATCATACAGTCATCTGGAACAGCTGGTCTCATGCATGGTTCAGTGTTGCTTGCCTCAAAACGAGTATAGAAGGAATTTAGCTCATCAAGTAGGCTCACTTCGCAGCTCTCAGCTAGGTTTCCCTTTGTAATCCTTGATAGTCTGCCAGCTCTGCCACATCCTACGAGCGTCAGAGCTGGTGTAGTAGGATTCAATCTTATTGATGCTTTGCCTGTTTGATGGTTTGTCGGTTGGCAAAGCAGAATTTGTTAAAAGCGCCGGATTAGTGTCCTGATCCTTGAAAGCGGCAGCTCTAGCCTAGCTCAACGCGGATGTTGCCTGTAATCCATAGCTTCTGGTTAGGATATGTACGTATGATCACTGTGGGGACAATGTCATTGATGCACTTATTAGTGGTCCTTCTGTAGCTCAGCTGGTAGAGCATGGCGCTTGTAACGCCAGGGTAGTGGGTTCGATTCCCGGGACCACCCATACGTAGAATGTATGCACACATGACTGTAAGTCGCTTTGGATAAAAGCGTCCGCTAAATGGCATATATTTATTATATTTATATATTTAATGAAGCCAGTGACAGATGTGGTAAACTCCTCAATGCCATCAGATGAATCACGGAACATATTCCAGTCTGTGCTAGCGAAACAGTCCTATAATTTAGCATCCGCTTCCTCGAACCACTTCCATATTGAACACGTCACTGGTACTTCACGTTTGAGTTTTTGCTTGTAAGCAAAGCGAGTTATGGTCCAATTTACCAAATGGAAGGTGGGGGAGGGCTTTGTATGCGTTTATGTGGAGGTGATCTCGAGTTTGTATCCCTCTAGTTGCACAGGTGACATGATGAGGTCATATGGATTTCAGTTTTCCTGCATTAAAATCACCGGCCATTAGGAGCTCCGCGTCAGCATTTTCTTGTTTGCTTGTGGCCCCATACAGCTCGCTTTGTTTAGGCAGTTACCTGTATATTCATGTGTGAATTACCATGAGTAATGAAGATTGAGGCAAGTCAATATCATCATCTTGACAATGGCTTTTAATCTGTCTGTCATTCAGCCAAGTGATCTATTTTCTCATTTAGTACATATATATGGCATGCACGCACAAACACCCACACACACAAACACATACTCCTTACATCACCTCACAGAGCAAGAACAGTCAAAAACACACAACCAGCCATCTTCCCTCCTTTCGTCACGTGGCTTGTGGCTGTGCTCAAACCCCCTTGAGTCTCAACCGAGGCCCTGTGAAAATACAACTCCTTTCACCCACGCACACTGGGCCATTTCCAGCACGTTATAACGGGAAACGCTTTTCCAGAGTGAAACTTCCTGAAGCAGAGCAGTGTGCTGCACGACACACACAAACACTCTAGTGCACACATACATGCATGCAGTGTGTACACACACGTTAGCTATAATACACACTAACGCACTCACATACACACATGCATGCACACACCCACACGCAAGGTTTCTGTAATATGTAGATATAAACTACAACCATAAACGGATCCAGACATACGGAAAGCTGTAATCAAGAGAGGGCTTTTTTGTATTTTTCTCCATCCCTATTTAGTCTTATTTTTCTTGACTAAATGAGATTGGTGGGCTGTATTGTGTGGTGGGCTCTGCTCTGCTGAAGACACATATGGCAGTGATTATGGTCCAGTGTTTATCCGAGCTCACTGAGCCCTCTTTGGGGCTGACTACGTCTGTGTTCCATATGGCATCCTATTCCCTATATGCACTCAATAGGAAATAGGATGCCATTTGGGACACGTGCTCTATACTGTAAAGGCCTGCCCTGGTGGAATTGTAGAAACAACCAGAATCATGTATATATAACAACCAGCCATGAAGACCACACTCTGCTCTCATGGCAGAAATGGACAGAGAAAGGTCAAAGGCTAAAGATTCTAGAGGTCGACCGATTATGATTTTAACACCGATACCGATTATTGGAGGACCAAAAAAAATCGGATACCGATTAATCACCCAATTTTATATATATATATATATATGTTGTCACTTTCTCGTCATAATGATCGGACCAAGGCGCAGCGTGAATAGAGTTCCACATAACTGTAATAAATCGAAACTCACTGAACAAAACAACAACCAAACGAAACGTGCCGCTACTGATGTGCACTAAGGCAACTATACATAGACAAGATCCCACAAAACAAATGAGGAAAATGGCTACCTAAATATGATCCCCAATCAGAGACAATGATAAACAGCTGTCTCTGATTGGGAACCATATCAGGCCAACATAGACATACAAAAAACCCTAGACATACAAATAACTGGAGTACCCACCCTAGTCACACCCTGACCTAACCAAAATATATAGAAAAACAGAGATATCTAAGATCAGGGCGTGACATTTGTAATAATGGCAATTACAACAATACTGAATGAACACTTATTTTAACTTAATAAAATACAACAAAATCAATTTAATCTCAAATAAATAATGAAACATGTTCAATTTGGTTGTGTGATGTGTAGTTAACTAGTGATTATGTTAAGATTGATTGTTTTTTATAAGATACGTTTAATGCTAGCTAGAAACTTACCTTGGCTCCTTGCTGCACTCGCGTAACAGGTAGTCAGCCTGCCACACAGGCTCCTCGTGGAGTGCAATGTAATCGGCCACAATCGGTGTCCAAAAATGCCGATTACCGATTGTTATGAAAACTTGAAATCGGCCCTTCCGATAAATGGGTTGACCTCTAAAAGATACACCCACTAACACACAAAAAAAGCATGCATGCAAGTGTGACACACCACATGAGTGATTTCAGTTACAGTACACAACATCAAAGATCGTACAAACACGAAACTAACTCAAACCACTTTCACAAACATGTGCCACAGAGCTGTCAAATCTAGTGATGGATATAATCTATTTGCTGAAATAGCATACAGTGTATGTATTTATTCTGTACATCGGTATCTGTGGAGCATATGTGTAGCATTGGGATGTACAGAATACATTACACACACTCAATAAACCACACACACGTTATCACGCTCTCTCTCACACACGCACACGCACAAACACAGCACACGCACACACACACACACACACACACACACACACACACACACACACACACACACACACACACACACACACACACACACACACACACACACACACACACACACACACACACACACACACACACACACACACACACACACTCAGTGTGAGGTCACTTCCCCTTTCTCTCCATCTATTATATGATGCAGACAGTTTCACACTAGAGCTCTACTATAAACACAATGGCAGGCTGTGAGTCAGAGAGTTTCCACATCACACCTCCTCCCATCGGAGGTCACAATAGGCTCACAGACAAGACCCCACAGGCCCAGCCAATCAGAGACGCTCTTACTGGCAGGGTCACTTAAGCTGCTTTCATGCGCTACCTCAGAAATCCTGCCTCTTTTCTTCAACATTCTTAGCATGGGTTTCTCGCTAATATTTCCAATTTAGGATGATCATATGATTCACCCCCATCTGGATCCAGTCTTCTGACTGTTCTGTTCTGCTCTCAAACCAACATGCTGGCACAAATGAGAGGGGATTATTCTGTACTGTACTCTAGTTTGTTACATAACACTGTTGGCAGCAAGAGAGATTTATATAGATATAAATTATGTATCAAAGTAGATACACTTGAATTAAACCTTTCTCTGAGGATATTGTACGAGCAGGGAAGAGAGAGAGAGACACCCTCTTCAACACTCTCTTCAACATATATATCAACAAGGGCACTAGAACAGTCTGCAGCACCCGTCCTCACCCTACTAGAATCTGAAGTCAAATGTCTACCGTTTGCTGATTATCTGGTGCTTCTGTGCCTAACCAAGGAGGACCTACAGCAGCACCTAGATCCTATGCACAGATTCTGTCAGACCTGGGCCCTGACAGAAAATCTCAGTAAGACAAAAATAATGGTGTTTTAAAAAAGGTCCAGTTGCCAGGACCACAAATACAAAATCCATCTAGACGCCCTAGAGCACGCAAATAATAGACAAACTTCAGCCTAAACATCAGCGCCACAGGTAATTTCCACAAAGCTGTGAATGAACTGAGAGAGGCAAAAAGGGCCTTCTATGCCATCAAAAGGTTATGTAATTCGACATACCAATTAGGACCTGGCAAAAAAGACTTGAATCAGTTATAGAACCTATAGCCCTTTATGGTTGTGAGGTCTGAGGTCAGCTCACCAACCAAGAATTCACAAAATGGGAAAAACACCAAGTTGAGACTCTGCATGCAGAATTTTGCAAAAAAATCCTCAGTGTGTAACGTAAAACAGCAAAGACACCAAAAAATGCATGCAGAGCAAAATTAGGACGATACCCACTAATTATCAAAATCCACAAATGAGTCAATCCCCTAAAAGGAAGGAAAAGATTCCCAAACCTTCCATAAAAAAGCCATCACCTACAGAGAAATTAACCTGGAGAAGAGCCCCCTAAGCAAGCTGGTCCTGGGGCTCTGTTTATAAACACAAACAGACCCCGCAGAGCCCCAGGACAGCAACATAATTAGTCCCAACCAAACCATGAGAAAAAAAAGATGGCTCTCAAGAGAAGACAGGCTATGTGCACACTGCCAACAAAATGAGGTGCACTTTTTAACATGCCAAATGTATGACCATATTAGAGACACATACTTCTCTCAGATTACACAGCCCACAATGATTTCGATATCTATTGGGTGAAATACCACAGTGTGCAATCACATCCGCAAGATGTGTGACCTGTTGCCACAAGAAAAGGGAAACCAGTGAATGTCACGCCCTGGCCATAGAGAGGCTTTTATATTCTCTATTTTGGTTAGGCTAGGGTGTGACTAGGTGTGACTAGGGTGGGCATTCTAGTTTCTTTATTTCTATGTTTTCTGTTTCTATGATTTGGCCGGGTATGGTTCTCAATCAGGGACAGCTGTCTATTGTTGTCTCTGATTGGGAATCATACTTAGGCAGCCTGTTTTTCCACCTTAGTTGTGGGTAGTTGTCTTTGTTAGTGGCCTGTATAGCCCTAGTAAGCTTCACATTCATTTTGTTGTTTCTTGTTTTGTTGGCGACATTTCTAAATAAAGGAAAATGTACGCTCATCGCGCTGCACCTTGGTCCGGTCATTCCATATGACGATCGTGACCGGGAGGAGCAGGGTTTTCTGGAGGAATGGACATGGGAGGACATCCTGAATGGGAAAGGATCCTGGACGTGGGAGGAGATCCTGGCGGGAAAGGATCGCCTGCCGTGGGAGCAGGTGGAAGCAGCGTGGAAGGCGGAGACAGCGAGGTAAAGTGCCCAGGATTACACAGGGTCACGGCTGGCACGAAAGACCGGGAGGCCACTCCAAAAAAATTGGGGGGGAGAACACGGGGAGTGTGGCAGAGTCAGGATTCAGACCTGAGCCAACTCCTGGTGCTTACCGTAAGGAGCATGGTACTGGTCAGGCACCGTGTTATGCGGTGGAGCGCACAGTGCCTCCAGTGCACGTTCACAGCCCGGTGCGCTACATTCCAGCTCCCCGCCTTGGACAGGCTAGAGTGGGCATCCAGCCAGGACGGATGGTGCCGGCTCAGCGCGCCTAGCCTTCAGTGCATCTCTTCTGCGCAGGTAACCATCCAGCCAGGATGGGTTGTGCAGGCTCTACGCTTGAGACCTCCAGTGTGCCTCCATGGCCCATTGTATCCGGTAGAGGTCGACCGATTAATTAAGGCCGATTTCAAGTTTTCATAACAATCGGAAATCGGTATTTGACGATTTGTTTTTATTTTATTATTATATAAAAAAAATACACCTTTATTTAAACTTTATTTAACTAAGTCAGTTAAGAAGACATTCTTATTTTCAATGAAGGCCTAGGAACAGTGGGTCAACTGCCTCGTTCAGGGGCAGAAAGACAGATTTTCACCTTGTCAGCTCGGGGGATTCAATCTTGCAACCTTACAGTTAACTCGCCCAACGCAGTAACAACCTGCCTCTCTCTCGTTGCACTCCACAAGGAGACTGCCTGTTACGCGAATGCAGTAAGCCAAGGTAAGTTGCTAGCTAGCATTAAACTTATCTTATAAAAAACAATCAATCATAATCACTAGTTAACTACACATGGTTGATGATATTACTAGATATTATCTAGCGTGTCCTGTGTTGCATATAATCTGACTGAGCATACAAGTATCTAAGTATCTGACTGAGCGTTGGTAGGCAGAAGCAGGCGCGTAAACATTCATTCAAACAGCACATTCATGCGTTTTGCCAGCAGCTCTTCATTGTGCGTCAAGCATTGCGCTGTTTATGACTTCAAACCTATCAACTCCCGAGATGAGGCTGGTGTAACCGAAGTGAAATGGCTGGCAAGTCAGCGCGAACTAATAGCATTTCAAACTTCACTTGCTCTGAGCCTTCTAGTGGTTGTTTCCCTTGCTCTGCATAGGTAACGCTGCTTCGATGTGGTGGCTGTTGTCATCGTGTTGCTGGTTCGAGCCCAGGGAGGAGCGAGGAGAGGGACGGAGGCTATACTGTTACACTGTTAATACTAAAGTGCCTATAAGAACATCTAATAGTCAAAGGTTAATGAAATACAAATGGTATAGAGGGAAATAGTCCTATAATTCCTATAATAACTACAACCTAAAACTTCTTACCTGGGAATATTGAAGTTCGTGTTAAAAGGAACCACCAGCTTTCATATGTTCTCATGTTCTGAGCAAGGAACTGAAACGTTAGCTTTCTTATATAGCACATATTGCACTTTTACGTTCTTCTCCAACACTTTGTTTTTGCATTATTTAAAGCAAATTGAACATGTTTCATTATTTATTTGAGGCTAAATTGATTTTATTGATGTATTATATTAACTTAAAATAAGTGTTAATTCAGTATTGTTGTAATTGTCATTATTACAAATATGATTTTTTTAATCGACCGATTAATCGGTATCGGGTTTTTTGGTCCTCCAATAATCGGTATCCGTATCGCCGTTGAAAAATCATAATCGGTCGTCCTTTAGTATCCGGTGCCTACTCCCAGAACCAGGCCTCCTGTCTGTCTCCCCAACCTGGTGAGTCCTGTGCCTGCTCCCAGAAGCAGGCCTCCTGTATGTCTCCCCAGCCTGGTGATTCCTGTGCCTGCTCCCAGAAGCAGGCCTCCTGTATGTCTCCCCAGCCTGGTAAGCCCTGTGGCAGCTCCACGCACTAGGCTGCCTATACTGTACGTCTCCTCCCTCCAGTGATGATCCATGGCATGAAGCCTCCAGTGATGACCCATGGGACGAAGCCTCCAGTGATGGTCAAAGTGGGGTGAGACAGAGGTGGAGCTGGGTCTGCATCCCACACCGGAGCTGCCACCAAAGTAGATGCCCACCCGGACCCTCCCCTATAGAGTCAGGTTTTGCGGCCGGAGTCCGCACCTTTGGGGGGGGGTACTGTCACGCCCTGGCCATAGAGAGGCTTTTATTCTCTATTTTGGTTAGGCCAGGGTGTGACTAAGGTGGGCATTCTAGTTTCTTTATTTCTATGTTGTGGGTAGTTGTCTTTGTTAGTGGCCTGTATAGCCCTAGTAAGCTTCACATTCATTTAGTTGTTTCTTGTTTTGTTGGCGACCACCTTGTTAAACCACAAGGAAAGTGGTTTAAAACAAGGTACATTTTGTGAGTGTAATGTTTACTGTACATTTTTTGTTGTTTATTTCAGTTCTGTTTATTATCTATTTCACTTTCTTCGGCAATGTAAACATATCTTTACCATGCCAATAAAGCCCTTAAATTGAATTGAGAGAGAGAGGCCATTTCAGTAGCCTTGACCACATGGATGTACTGGTCAAAATGAAAGACTATATTTTCACTGCTTAATCACTTCCATTTGTCCACACATTGGCGTGAACATTTTCCATACTGGCCATGTACTGTACTACTAATACTCTCTAACAAAGCTAGATCCGTACAGAACACTACACCTCTTGCCCATCTGGGCAGTGGGCACCTCTTCTGAGGGCTAGGTCTGTCTTGGCACGCCTGGCCTGTCTGATATGTGCCCCTGTCAGATGGGCATCTCTTGGGCACCACTGTCCAGAGAATGGCAAAAGGAGATTGCATGGATGGTATTCCAGTATGACTCCATACAGGGACAAGGAAAACACTGGGATCCTATAAGCACCAGGGAATGAATCATCATGTTCATTAGGCACCAAACGTTTTAAAATGCTTTCCATTGTGTGCCCTAATGAATATGGCCTAGGATACACTAAATTGATGTTTATGTGGTGGAAATCTGAGATGTGGGCAATCCATAACATGCTGACCCCATCATGCGCATGTTGATTTTGTCCCCCAAAACCAGATGCAATCAGGACACGCAGGTTGAAAATATCAAAACAAACTCTGAACCAATTATATTAATTTAGGGACAGGTCGAAAAGCATTAAACATTTATGGCTATTTAACTAGCTAGCTTGCTGTTGCTAGCTAATTTGTCCTGGGATATAAACATTGGGTTGTTTTTTAACCTGTTTTTTAACCTGAAATGCACAAGGTCCTCTACTCCGACAATTAATCCCGACAATTAATCCACAGATAAACCTAATTCGTTTCTCGTCATTTCTCCTTCTTCCTTCACGCTTCTTTTTCTTCTTCTGACTTATATGGAGGCTGGCAACCAACTTTAAGGTGCATTTACCACCACCGACTGGACTGGAGTGTGAACCTCAGTTCATCACCCACGTAGGTTTATGTTCCTAAAAACCAATGAGGAGATTTGAGAGGCAGGACTTGTAGCGTGTTAAGCGTAACAAATAGAACCAAGTTCTATTTTAGCGGCCGGCATCGCAGACGCTCACTAACGCGAGTGAGAAGTGTGGGTGCAATGATTGAATACCATGTATGTGTACATTTATTTTGCACGCGACACGAGTGGTATTTAGGCAAAGGTATGCACTGGCATACAGCTGGCCTTACTATAGTACATGAATATTATAAGAGGAGATTTCTCATCAGCTGAGTGCCAGGAAATATCCAGACATGTGAATCAATTATTACTGAGTGCTACTGACTAACTGCATAGGCCAACACAGAAAATAGCAAGTTGTAGTACACATTGGATGTATGGTATATAAGATATCTATAGCAAGTGTAATATGGTGGCAGAGAATAGTTAGTCCTTTTAATAACTTTTTTTTTCAGAAAAATGTGTAACTCCATGATATATACTGCTCAAAAAAATAAAGGGAACACTTAAACACAATGTAACTCCAAGTCAATCACACTTCTGTGAAATCAAACTGTCCACTTAGGAAGCAACACTGATTGACAATAAATTTCACATGCTGTTGTGCAAATGGAATAGACAACAGGTGGAAATTATAGGCAATTAGCAAGACACCCCCAATAAAGGAGTGGTTCTGCAGGTGATAACCACAGATCACTTCTCAGTTCCTATGCTTCCTGGCTGATGTTTTGGTCACTTTTGAATGCTGGCAGTGCTTTCACTCTAGTGGTAGCATGAGACGGAGTCTACAACCCACACAAGTGGCTCAGGTAGTGCAGCTCATCCAGGATGAAACATCAATGCGAGCTGTGGCAAGAAGGTTTGCTGTGTCTGTCAGCGTAGTGTCCAGAGCATGGAGGCGCTACCAGGAGACAGGCCAGTACATCAGGAGACCTGGAGGAGGCCGTAGGAGGGCAACAACCCAGCAGCAGGACCGCTACCTCAGCCTTTGTGCAAGGAGGAGCAGGAGGAGCACTGCCAGAGCCCTGCAGAATGACCTCCAGCAGGCCACAAATGTGCATGTGTCTGCTCAAACGGTCAGAAACAGACTCCATGAGGGTGGTAATGAGGGCCCAACGTCCACAGGTGGGGGTTGTGCTTACAGCCCAACACCGTGCAGGACGTTTGGCATTTGCCAGAGAACACCACTGAATTCGCCACTGGCGCCCTGTGCTCTTCACAGATGAAAGCAGGTTCACACTGAGCACATGTGACAGACGTTACAGTCTGGAGATGCCGTGGAGAACGTCCTGCTGCCTGCAACATATTCCAGCATAACCGGTTTGGCGGTGGGTGAGTCATGGTGTGGGTGGCATTTCTTTGGGGGGCCGCACAGTCCTCCATGTGCACGCCAGAGGTAGCCTGACTGCCATTAGGTACCGAGATGAGATCCTCAGACCCCTTGTGAGACCATATGCTGGTGCGGATGGCCCTGGGTTCCTCCTAATGCAAGACAATGCTAGACCTTATATGGCTGGAGTGTGTCAGCAGTTCCTGCAAGAGGAAGGCATTGATGCTATGGACTGGCCTGCCTGTTTCCCAGACCTGAATCCAATTGAGCACATCTGGAACATCATGTCTCGCTCCATCCACCACAGACTGTCCAGGAGTTGCTTTAGTCCAGGTCTGGGAGGAGATCCCTCAGGAGACCATCCGCCACCTCATCAGGAGCATGCCCAGGCGTTGTAGGGAAGTCATACAGGCACGTGGAGGCCACACACACTACTGAGCCTAATTTTGACTTGTTTTAAGGACATTACATCAAAGTTGGATCATCCTGTAGTGTGGTTTTCCACTTTAATTTGGAGTGTGACTCCAAATTCAGACCTCCATGGGTTGATAAATTTGATTTCCATTGATAATTTGTGTGTGATTTTGTTATCAGCACATTCAACTATGTAAAGAAAAAAGTATTTAATAAGAATATTTCATTCATTCAGATCTAGGATGTGTTATTTTAGTGTTCCCTTTATTTTTTTGAGCAGTGTATTTAAGCAATAAGGCACGGGGGTGTGTGGAATATAGCCAATGTACCACGGCTAAGGGCTGTTCTTAGGCACGACGCATCGAGTGCCTGGACCCAGCCCTCAGCCGTGGAATATAGCCAATATACCACAAACCCTAGATGGGCCTTATTGCTATAATAAACTGGTTACCAATGTAATTAGTGCAGTGAAAATACATGTTTTGTCATACCCGTGATACAGTATCAGCATTCAGTGCTGGAAGCATACAGTTTATAAATGCTTTTATTGGTTGACGTTATGCATGAACAGACTGTCACCCAGGCCATCAATCTGTAGCTTATCTCTCCTCTCAGGGTTCTGATGGTCTGATTATGTATTCATATCATCCATCTTGAGGAAGGCAGTGATGCCCGAAACGTTGGTAAATACCCATTAAATTGCTGGGAGTTTATACATAGAGTGTGTGACTTTCTTTATTTTGATAGTTTATAGTTTATTCGCTGTTAGTCAGCACCTCTACTCAAACAATTTTTTCTGGGCGTGCGCCAGCTCATGTTTTTTAATGAACAGGATATGATGACACCAAGGTGTTGATGTTGTCATGCAACATATTCACAATGTAGTAATAAGCAATTAGGTGGTACGTTCTAATAATCATTTAGTTTATATTTCATGTTACGGGTGGTTCACTTAAGAATACAACAAAAGACTGTCAAGGTGCATTTTTGTGTGTGTGTGTGTGTGTGTGTGTGTGTGTGTGTGTGTGTGTGTGTGTGTGTGTGTGTGTGTGTGTGTGTGTGTGTGTGTGTGTGTGTGTGTGTGTGTGTGTGTGTGTGTGTGTGTGTGTGTGTGTGTGTGTGTGTGTGTGTGTGTGTGTGTGTGTGTGTGTGACTGCTCTCCCTCTCCCAGGGCTGTGATGATGGGTCAGAAATGTGATGTCAGGGGCTTCTGGTCATTCCGCGGGGGGAGCAGTCCAGTCTATCGGTCCCTCTATTAGTGTCACAGCACACAGCGCAGGGGCCACACAGGTCACAGACATACACACACACATACTCAGCCTGCGCGCACACACACACACACACACACACTCTTTATTTATTTTATTTAACCTTTATTTAACGAGGCACGTCAGTTAATAACAAATTCTTATTTACAATGATGGCCTACCAAAACGCAAAAGGCCTCCTGAGGGGATAAAAAATATATATAAATATAGGACAAAACACACATCACAACAAGAGAAAGACAACACTACATGAAGAGAAACCTAAGACAACAGCATAGCAAGGCAGCAACACATGACAACACAGCATGGTAGCAACACAACAAAATAACAGCATGGTAGCAGCAGAAAACATGATACAAACAATATTGGGCACAGATAAACAGCAAGAAGTGCAAAGATGGTAGAGACAACAACACATCACACAAAGCAGCCACAACTGTCAGTAAGAGGGTCCAGTCTTTGAATGAAGAGATTGGGATAAAACTGTCCAGTTTGAGTGTTTGTTGCAGCTCGTTCCAGTCGCTAGCTGCATCGTAACTGAAAGGAGGAGCGACCCAGGGATGTGTGTGCTTTGGGGACATTTAACAGAATGTGACTGGCAGGACAGGTGTTGTATGTGGAGGATGAGGGCTGCAGTAGATATCTCAGATAGGGGAGAGTGAGGCCTAAGAGGGTTTTATAAATAAGCATCAACCAGTGGGTCTTGCAACCAGTATACAGAGATTACCACTTTACAGAGGAGTATATAGTGTGTCCTATCAGGAGCATTGGTGGAAAATCTGATGGCCAAATGGTAAAGAACATCTAGCTGCTCGAGAGCACCATTACCTGCCGATCTATAAATTATGTCTCCATAATCTAGCATGGGTAGGATGGTCATCTAAATCATGGTTAGTTTGGCAGCTGGGGTGAAAGAGGAGCAATAATGATAGAGGAAACCAAGTCTAGATTTAACTTTAGCCTGCAGCTTTGATATGTGCTGAGAAAAGGACAGTACACCGTCTAGCCATACTCCCAAGTACTTGTATGAGGTGACTACCTCAAGCTCTAAACCCTCAGAGGTAGTAATAAAACCTGTGGGAAGAGGGGCAATCTTCTTACCAAACCAGATGACCTTTGTTTTGGAGGTGTTGAGAACAAGGTTAAGGGTAGAGAAAGCTTGTTCGAAACTAAGAAAGCTTTGTTGTAGAGCGTTTAACACAAAATCTGAGAGGGGCCAACTGAGTATAAGACTGTATCATCTGTATGTAAATGGATGAGAGAGCTTCCTACTGCCTGAGCTATGTTGTTGATGTAAATTGAGAAGAGCGTGGGGCCTAGGATTGAGCCTTGGGGTACTCCCTTGGTGACAGGCAGTGGCTGAGACAGATTTTCTGACTTTATACACTGCACTCTTTGAGAGAGGTAGTTCGCAAACCAGGTCAAAGACCCCTCAGAGACACCAATACTCCTTAGCCGGCCCACAAGAATGGAATGGTCTACCGTATCTAAAGCATTGGCCAAGTCAATAAAAATAGTAGCACAATTTTGCTTAGAATCAAGGGCAATGGTGACATCATTGAGGATCTTTAAGGTTGCAGTGACACATTCATAACCTGAGCGGAAACCAGATTGCATTCCCGAGAGAATACAATAGAAATCAAGAAAGCCAGTTATTGATTGAATGTCTGGTTAATGTATGTCTGGTTGAGGAAAATCATATCCAGCTTCCCTCGCTGTGTTAAGAGCCTGTGCTAACAGCTTGTTTTTGGTGTTAAAATAATTCATTAAAAAAGTGTATTTTCTGCCAGCACAGCTGGCCCGTCCAAACTACACCTCAGCTACCCCGAGTGCACAAATCATTAAGAACACCTGATATTTCCATGACATAGATAGACCAGGTGAATCCAGGTGAAAGCTATGATCCCTTATTGATGTCACTTGTTAAAATCTCTTAAGGATCGGACCCTTTTTTTTAATTTTCACCTAAAATGACATACCCAAATCTAACTGCCTGTAGATCAGGACCTGAAGCAAGGATATGCATATTCTTGATACCATTTCAAAGGAAGCACTTTGAAGTTTGTGGAAATGTGAAATTAATGTCGGAGAATATAACACGTTAGATTTGGTAAAAGATAATACAAACAAAAAAACATGTTTTCTTTCTTGTTTTTTTTTCTCCCATCTTTGAAATGCGAGAGAAAGGCCATACTATAATATTGCAGTTTAGGCGAAATTTATATTTTGTCCACTAGGTGGCAGCAGTATATGTGCAAAGTTTGATCCAGAGAAGCATTGCAATACATCAGAAAATGTTGTATCAAGTATGTCCAAATGTGCCGAATTGGTCAGTTGATACATTTCCAAGTACATAGAGGACATACAAAAATGGTATGGTAATAAAAAATGTAAGTTTACACACTCCCAGGAAGGTCATACATGATGAAAAATGAGCATCCCTACAGGAAAGACACTAACCGGGATGGGTGTTGGGCCAGAAACAACAGGGGATCACATTTTTAGAACCCAGTTCCTACATTTTAATATAAACAATTATTTTATCAAACAAAACTATGCTACATTTTATCTCTGGAACTCTTCAGTATGACAAATCAGAGCAAGGTTACTGAATGTAAGGGACACCGATCCCGTAAAGGTTAAATCCAATTCAATCACTGTAGATGAAGGGGAGGAGACATGTAGATGAAGGGGAGGAGACATGTAGATGAAGGGGAGGAGACAGGTTAAAGAATGATTTTTAAGCCTTGAGACAATTGAGGCATGCATTGTGTACAGTGTGTGTGCCCTTCAGAGGGTGAATGGGCAAGACAAAAAATGTAAGTGCCTTTGAACGGGGCGTGGTAATAGGTGCAAGACGCACTGGTTAGTATCAAGAACTGCAACGCTGCTGGGTTTTTCACTCTCATCGGTTTCCTGTGTGTATCAAGAATGGTCCGCCACCCAAAGGACAACTGTGGGAAGCATTGGAGTGAACATGGGCCAGCATCCCCGTGGAGCGCTTTTGACACCTTGTAGAGTCCATGCCCCAACGAATTGAGGCTGTTCTGAGGGCAAAAGGGGGTGCAATTCAAAATTAGGAAGGTGTTCCTAATGTTTGGTATACTCAGTGTATATTGAAACTAATTTCACACATATAGTAATAATAGATGTGGCCTAAAGACAAAATAAAATTGACAATAGTCTGATGCGTGACATTATCAATTGTCAAATTAAGAATAAAGAGACTGATGACAAAGAAGGGAACAGAACTTACCAAATAGCACTTCGTCCATATCATCCTACAGAGGTCCATCCATGCACGCCAGACATTTTGATTGCTATACCCCATCGAAAAGAGCAGTTTCCAATGTTTCTGATGAACCTATTGTTTCCAAACAACTCTACAAATTGCCTGGATGGTCTCTATTTCAAAATATAGCAATGGGCACAGCTCTCTGCAAAGCACTTACTTTAGATTACACTTGGAGTTGGCATTCTTCATATGGGTTGACTTATTACTTGTATTCATAGAGAAAGAGAGAGGGAGATAGTGTGTGTGTGTGTGTGTGTGTGTGTGTGTGTGTGTGTGTGTGTGTGTGTGTGTGTGTGTGTGTGTGTGTGTGTGTGTGTGTGTGTGTGTGTGTGTGTGTGTGTGTGTGTGTGTGTGTGCGTGCGTGCGTGCGTGCGTGTGTGTGTGTGTGTACACTCGTTGAACTTGTTCATATAGTGTGTGCTCGCAACTTGGTGCCACATAATGGAGAGTCCTGTGAAATGGTCACAGACTTGAGTGAATTAAAGACAATCAATCAAGAGAGAACCTGGGGCCCTTATGTGGTGAAAAACATGACTCACACAGCCAAAAACAAGAATACACAAAAGGAGTTTTGATGTATAAAAATATAAATATATATATATCTAGGACTGTGGCGTGAGAAAATCTGAACGAATTAGTCAGAAAACAGTGCAGTGGGAAACATAAAGATATATAACTAGAACATTAAGATATAGCCTTAGCCTATCCATGACAATACATCACAGATGAGATATACAACTAGAACATTAAGATATAGCCTTAGCCTATCCATGACACTACATCACAGATGAGATCTACAACTAGAACATTAAGATATAGCCTTAGCCTATCCATGACACTACATCACAGATGAGATATACAACTAGAACATTAAGATATAGCCTTAGTCTATCCATGACAATACATCACAGATGAGATATACAACTAGAACATTAAGATATAGCCTTAGCCTATCCATGACACTACATCACAGATGAGATCTACAACTAGAACATTAAGATATAGCCTTAGCCTATCCATGACACTACATCACAGATGAGGCTACTCAACATAGATTTTTAACATATGTGTTGGTGTCTCTCTCTTCAAGACAAAATGCCAATGACAGGACAGCATAAATAAATAATAAATAAATTAGGCCCTACAAAAGGCCAGTGGCAAAGATTTTTTACATATTTGTTTGCCTCTTTTGCATGTTATTTTGGTATAAATACGTGTCACATATCAGGTTGCAAACAATGTAAAAAAAAAATCATCTTTAAGTGGTCTCTTTTTTGCTTTCTTGAGTAAGGCAGCTCCAAAATGCAGGTGTTTCAGCCTAGCTCAGTGCTTTCTGTGGAGGTAGGGCAGCCAGCAGAAAGTAGGGGTTGGTAATGTTCTCTAGCGGTGCTGTGATTGGGGACACCACATCACCACAACATCTACGGGGAGAGCTCAAAAAATTCAGGCCCCTTGGGTGCTGCCATAGAGTTACATTAGAAGTGCCCATCCAAGAAGGCTCAAGGTCATTGGCCACAGATAAAATGATGTCTAATCACATTATATCTACAGTTGCTTTGATTGGACTGATTTTTAGCAAGCAAGCTAGCAGTCATCATCATGAATCAAAGTCGACAATCTCCTGGCAAATCCTTTTCAAACATTGTCATATAAAGAGAAATTATGAAGATAAATTATAGATAAAACTTATCGGTGCTCATCGGCCATTGGACATAAGCATTACAAGTTGGAAATTGCAAATTCAACAATGGGTAGTTTGGAAGGAATGCAGTGGCAAGCATTGCAAATAAATCACTAGCCTGCTATTCAGTGGAGTGGATGTGTGGTCCAAGCCTGAGTTTATTAAGGGTCTCCGTTCAAGCTTAAAAGGATAAACATTTAATATTGGGCATGCTGTCAATCCAGTATGACTTCTGCCGCTTTCAAAAGACTGGGAACTCTGAACTGGGAACTCTCAGAGTTCAAGAAAACTAGGAACTGAAAAAAATTAGCTCTGACCTGGAAAATACATTGTCATCCAACTCAGAATTTCAAGTTGGGTACTCTGGCCTCTTTCTAGACCTCCGATCCTGTTTTTTTCCGAGTTCACAGTTGTCTTGAAAGCTTCATAAATCCAGAGAATGACAGACTTAATGACAAAGTTTGATGACAAAATTTGACCAAAAGAGGAACCGTCACGCCACCTTCCTGTTCAAGTAAACACAGCACAACAAGGTGAGTCAAAAAAAGTATTGTGTTCTGCTGCATAAATTATGTAATAGGCCAGGGAGATATGTATACTGTAGCTAAGAAAGTAATACCAAGTGTATGTTGTGTAGTAAGCTGTTAGTAACCCATGTGCCTCGCCCTAATAATTTAGTCCCTTTCCCCCTCATAACTTAGCCTACTGTTCTGACTTGCTGGTGCACATGTAGCCTATAGCCTGTTTTAGAGAAATGTAATCATTGAATATTGTAAGAGCTTTCATTGTCTGCTTATATGGCACCTTTATTTATCCTACGGTTCTGACTTGGTGGTGCACATGTAGCCTATAGCCTGTTTTAGAGAAATGTAATCATTGAATATTGTAAGAGCTTTCATTGTCTGCTTATATGGGACATTTATTTATCCTACGGTTCTGACTTGGTGGTGCACATGTAGCCTATAGCCTGTTTTAGAGAAATGTAATCATTGAATATTGTAAGAGCTTTCATTGTCTGCTTATATGGGACATTTATTTATCCTACGGTTCTGACTTGGTGGTGCACATGTAGCCTATAGCCTGTTTTAGAGAAATGTAATCATTGAATATTGTAAGAGCTTTCATTGTCTGCTTATATGGCACATTTATTTATCCTACGGTTCTGACTTGGTGGTGCACATGTAGCCTATAGCCTGTTTTAGAGAAATGTAATCATTGAATATTGTAAGAGCTTTCATTGTCTGCTTATATGGCACATTTTTTATCCTACGGTTCTGACTGAAATAGTTATATTGACTACGTCTGTCCTAGCTCGCTCACTAATGTTTTAATCGAAATTACGGATTGCCTCTCATCCGCTCGTCCTCCCCTTATGCCATAGTTTGTACATCTCAATTGTCAGTGGAAACCACATTAGTTTAAGCAAGTCAGCCATATCAGCTGTGTTTTTTCAAAAGGCAGTAAATGAGGATGAATTAACTGTTTCGCTGCCAGACCAGGCTCCGCTGATAGTCAGGTGTAACAGTGGAAAAGTGTTGGTACTGCTGTTGTGGGCACTGTTTGTCACCAATTAATGTCCAATTAATGTAGTCCAATGTATGTATTGTTTAGTGTTGTGTTGTGTAGTGGCTTTGCTGGCAAGCATCTAAAAAAGGTTTTTGAGTTTGCCCCACCAAGATTTACATGCTTCAATCGCCACGGCAAAATACCATATCAAGTCTGTCAGCTAATCGCTTATGAGTAACATACAGTACACCTCCAAAACCTGATTATCTTCGGCTAGGTAGTAGTCTACTGTGGTAGTCTACTGTCTACTGTGTGGGGGACGGATCAAATGGCCCTGTAATCAAATGTACATGACAGATTTATAATCAATGCCATGGCTGACAGTGAGTGAGGGAGTTATGGGTGCCATCAAGCGACGACGTCGGGAAGTGAGCTTGATAACAAGTGAACATGAGTGTTGGCTATAAATATGACCAGAAATCCTCTCCATAACTTGGGGCGAATACCAGCTGTGTGTATTTATGCCCAATATAGGCACAAGTAAAAAAAAAAAAAAAATTAAATAATAATAATAATAAAAAAAAATAGATGCCATTTAGCAGAAGCTTTTATCCAAAGCGACTTACAGTCATGTGTGCATACATTCTAAGTATGGGTGGTCCCGGGTATCGAACCCACTACCCTGGCGTTACAAGCGCCATGCTCTACCAACTGAGCTACAGAAGGACCACTATGTACCATAGGACTACTGAGCATGGCATACTGTCGGTAACATTATTTAGCCATCAGTCTGGTACAAGCGAAGAGAAGAGAACATTCTCTCAACGTTTGACGAGCGGAAAAACACTCCCAAGTAGAGAGTCACACGGCTGTAGGCTAATATGTAATATTTTAAACCTAATTTGCTGCAATATTGATAAACATGCACCAGGTATTGAGTGATTTTGTCCATCAGGATCGGCAGGCACACATGCGTAACGGTCCGAACGTGGACGCACGGCTGTGGAGACACAATTTCAATAAGTCGATTGAAAATAAGAGCACAAAATCAATGTGTTCCTCTCAATGACCGGGTATAACACAGCATGCCCCGCTAAACACAAGGAACATCCGTGATGCCACACATAAATTCACAAAAAAAAGCGCACACATGGGCCTATGGTCTGCAGTTTACTGAAGCACCATGAAACACTGAATTGACTGTAGCCTAATATGCTGTGTTGATATCATAGTTAATCCCTCGAGTTTTAGGGGAGCAAATATGTTCACGGGTGACCGGGTCAGCTGCCAATTAACGCAACAACTGCAATCCACGGAGACATAGGGGTCGGTAGATATCAAGTGACACGTTATAATATATAATAATAATATATGCCATTTAGCAGACGCTTTTATCCAAAGCGACTTACAGTCATGTGTGCATACATTCTACGTATGGGTGGTCCCGGGGATCGAACCCACTACCCTGGCGATACAAGCGCCATGCTCTACCAACTGAGCTACAGAAGGACCGTTACCTGTGCTTGTGTATGACAACATAAACCTACCATGTGCTGTTTCAAATGTTTACAGGAGGGCAATTAAATCCCTGTTTCGGATTGCGGTTAGTGGCGAGAGTATACCCAAAAGGGAGCCCCATTACCCCATGCATCACCTACCTCGAACTAATCTCAAAACTACACCCTTTCCGGAGAAGCAGGGCTCTCTTCCGCATGATGCCCGTTTTATCCCGGCCGAGGTACACATTTATATCCGAATTCATGGTGCTGATCGAGCAGGCAAGTATATACTCCGTAAAAACAAAGGTGCTTCCTTCTTCCAGTCAGTTGGTTGGCGACGGGAGCGAGCCGGTCGGGGGAAAGGAAGGAGAGAGGCAGAAGAAAGGCTGCCAAAAAAATAAAATACGAATCTCGCCTCCGCTGGAAAAAGGAAAGTGAGCGGCAGACTTTCCTCTGCAAACAAAGACGGCACCAAAAGCTTATGAGTGCAGCATGGTTAGTGGGTTGCTCCTCGCCTGAACTCCATACGATATAAATGAGATACCGTTGGTCTCTCGGTTCAAGAGCGAGTTACCGTGACTCAATTGGTAACCCTGGATAGATTCGAGTCCCGGGAAAACGTTTGAAGTCGAGTCCCCCCGTCCGTCACTAGAGCGCTATACTCTGGCTGTTGATTCCACACCACTCCCTTGACGGTTGAACGAAGTACCTGAGCAGTCCTATATTACGAAGCACCGTCGCAACGCGTTTTATTTGATCACGAACACTGCAGCAGAAGCGAACTTCTTCCTCCAGTCCTATTTCGTCCGCCCCGCGAGGCTACAATTACGTCGAGTTTCCCGGGGAAGCTGTGAAGCGCGAGGAAAGCTGCATGATTGTGTTTATTCGTCTGTTATTATTAAATAACGTGAAACAATGTTATTTATGTTTACTATTGCGTGATTGTGTCCACGAGTCTGTTATTAAACAATGTGAAACAATGTCTGTTTACTGCTTTTTATTAAATCAGTAAATATTGTAAATACATTCGTTAATTTGGGCAGAATATTATAGCCTATATACATTTGTTCATATGGGCTGATTATTGTATTTGTTCATATGGTTATATAAAGTCTGAAGGCTAAAAACAGCCTATATGATTTAAATCATGTATTTTCTAAGCAAATAGACGCATTGTACACAACTTGGTCAGTTTCTTCCTGGGTCTCTAGGCTTCTCTCCTTCAGGCCATTCATCATCCCCTTTCGGATCTGAGCATTGTCCAGGATGTGGTTGTGTGCTCCAGATAACTTGGAGATAACCACATCAGTGAGGGAGGGTTAGCGACCTCGACATTCGAAAACATCATATTCGGTGAACTTCCAGAAGGACTAGTTTCAGGTTCCCATCTATAGGTGTAGCCTTCATGCACCAGGATATATTTCCACTTATGGAGAGGATAAATTCAAGTTCCATTACAGCTTGTTCTGACCTCCTCTAAGAATAATGAGTGATAAGGGTAGCAGTGCAAGATCTTTTTAAGCAGAAAATGTGGATTATTAGCATCAGAACGACTTGGTATTAGATTCCTGGACTATCAAAGCTATCCATTCAACCCACCTATTCAGATCCTGCAGTTCAAAGATGATAGTTTCAAAGGTTATCAATTAAATGTAGTTATTGTTCATTAGCAGCATACATTTGCCTTAATTCTCTTAAATCTCTTAAAATAGACGATACTCTTCTTGCGCAATATGTAGCCTAATGTACTGTTTGTCTGTCTGGACTGTCTGTCTGTCTTGGTGAGAATCTTAAGGTAATAAAATACTAAAATAGTCTTCTTTAACCTCCTAAAACTAGAACTATCTTTTGGGCTTCATGGGAATGTGAGATTTCAAAATATTTGAATAACATTTTACCCCAAAATGTCCAAAATGGTGTGACATAAAACACGTGTTGTTCCTTGTCTTAAAAGCAGTGTTGTTTGCCTATCAATATAATAAGTATCTGTGAAATTGGACATTGAACTTGAACCCAGTTTCAACAATCATCAGCTGACTCAGAAAATATTTTTTTAGAATGACATGAAGTGAACAGCTGTTGTGATACAATACATAGCACAGGAGGTTTTTTCTAAAATATACTATACAGGCAAAAAAAAATGTAGGCCTATAGTATTTTAAAAACCGGTTGAAAAGCTTTATTTCCTTGTAATTAATTGAATTCAATGGCTTCACCTGACTGTCCCTGCCAGCAGCACTTTACAACATTCCAATATTATAGATATATAAAAAAATTACAAGCCCTAAACCAAAAATGCAGTTAAGAAAATAATACCTGTTAAGAAAGTATTTACTGAATAAACTGAAGTAAACAATAAATAAATAAAAATGAAAAAAAGAAGGCATTTGAAAAATAACAAATAATTAAAGAGCAAAAATAAAATAACAGTAACAAGGCTATATGCAGGAGTGAATGTACGGGGGCACATGTCAGACGAGGTAAGGTAATATATACAGTACATGTAGGTAGAGGTAAAGTGACTATGCATAGAAAATAAACAGAGTAGCAGCAGTTGCAAAATGGGGGGGGGGTCAATGCAAATAGTCTGGGTAGTCATTTGATTAGCTGTTCAGGAGTCTTATGGCTTGGGGGTCGAAGCTGTTAAAAAGCCTTTTGGACCTAGACTTGGTGCTCTGGTACCGCGTCCTGTGCGGTAGCAGAGAGAACAGTCTATGACTAGGGTGGCTGGAGTCTTTGGCAATTTTTAGGGACTTCCTCTGGTGTCGCCAGGTATAGAGGTCCTGGATGGCAGGAAGCCTGGCCCGTACGCATTACCCTCTGTCGCGCCTTGCGTTCGTAGGCAGTTGCCATACCAGGCGGTGATGCAACCATGCCAAATATTTTCAGTCTCCTGAGGGGGAATAGGCATTGTCATGCCCTCTTCACGACGGTCTTGGTGCATTTGGACCATGACAGTTCGTTGGTAATGTGGACACCAAGGAACTTGAAGCTCTCAACCTGCTCCACTACAGCCCTGTTGATGAGACTGGAGGCGTGCTCAGCCCTCCTTTTCCCTCCTTTTCCACGATCAGCTCCTTTGTCCTGGCACCACACTGACAGTTCTCTGACCTCCCTATAGGCTGTCTCATTGTTATCAGTGATCAGGCCTACCACTGTTGTGTCGTCGGCAACTTAATGATGGTGTTGGAGTCATGCTTGGCCATGCAGTCATTGGTGAACAGGGAGTACAGCAGGGGACTGAGCACGCAACCCTGAGGGGCCCCGTGTTGAGGATCAGCATGGCAGATGTGTTGTTACCTACCCTTACCACTTGGGGGCGGCCCGTCAGGAAGTCCACGAACCAGTTGCAGAGGGAGGTGTTTAGTCCCAGGGTACTTAGCTTAGTGATGAGCTTTGAGGGCACTATGGCGTTGAATGCTGAGCTGCAGTCAGTGAAAAGCATTATCATATCACATAGGTGTTCCTTTTGTCCAGGTGAGAAAGGGCAGTGCGGAGTGCAATAGAGATTGTGTTATCTGTGGATCTCTTAGGGAGGTATGCAAATTGGAGTGGGCCCTGTGTGAATTTATGTATGCTCTCTCTAATTCCCTCTTTCTCTCTTTCTTTCTTTCTCTTGAAGGACCTGAGCCCTAGGACCATGCCTCAGGACTACCTGGCATAATGACTCCTTGCTGTCCCCAGTCCACCTGGTCATGCTGCTGCTCCAGTTTCAACTGTTCTGCCTGCGGCTATGGAACCCTGAGCTGTTCACCGGACGTGCTACCTGTCCCAGACCTGCTGTTTTCAACTCTCTAGAGACAGCAGGAGCGGTAGAGATACTCCTAATGATCGGCTATGAAAAGCCAACTGACATTTACTCCTGAGGGGCTGACTTGCTGCACCCTCGACAACTACTGTGATTATTATTATTTTACCATGCTGGTCATTTATGAACATTTGAACATCTTGGTCATGTTCTGTTAAAATCTCCACCCGTCACAGCCAGAAGATGACTGGCCACCCCTCGTAGCCTGGTTCCTCTTTAGGTTTATTCCTATGTTTTGGTCTTTCATGGGAGTTTTTCCTAGCCACCGTGCTTCTACACCTGCATTGCTTGCGGTTTGGGGTTTTAGGCTGGGTTTCTGTTCAGCACTTGGAGATATCAGCTGATGTAAGAAGGGCTATATAAATACTTTTGATTTGAGTCTAGGTTTTCTGGGATAATGGTGTTGATGTGAGCCATGACCAGCCTTTCAAAGCACTTTATGGCTGCAGATGTGAGTGCTACGGGTCGGTAGTCATGTAGAAAGGTTACCTTGGTGTCCTTCGGCACAGGGCTGAATATTATATATATATGCTATAGCATACCAAATTTCGATCAGTTATGACCACCAATACTCCACACACAGAGACGCGTAAAAAAAGCTCTCCCTCCATTTGGACATCAATGAACATCATTATGCAGAAGCATCTACACAGTGTACAAACATTAGGAACACCTGGTCTTTCCATGACATAGAATGACCAGGTGAATCTAGGTGAAAGTTATAATCCCTTATTAATTCCTTATAATACCTTATTGATGTCACAGTGTAGATGGGGAGGAGACAAGTGCAAAAAATGATTTTTAAGCCTTGAGACAATTGAGACACAGATTGTGCATGTGTGCCCTTCTGAGGGTAAATGTGCAAGGCAAAATATTTATGTGCCTTTGAACAGGGTATGATAGTAGGTGTCAGACGCACTGGTTTGAGTGTGTCACGAACTGCAACTCTGCTAGGTTTTTCATGCTCAACAGTTTCTAGTGTGTATCAAGAATGGTCCACCACTCAAAGGACATCCAGCCAACTTGACACAACTGTGGGAAGAATTGGAGTCAACATGGACCAGTATCCCCGTGGAACGCTTTCAACTGTGGGAAGCATTGGAGTCAACATGGACCAGTATCCCCGTGGAACGCTTTCAACTGTGGGAAGCATTGGAGTCAACATGGACCAGTATCCCCGTGGAACGCTTTCAACTGTGGGAAGCATTGGAGTCAACATGGACCAGTATCCCCGTGGAACGCTTTCAACTGTGGGAAGCATTGGAGTCAACATGGACCAGTATCCCCGTGGAACGCTTTGGACACCTTGTATGTCCATGACCCAATGAATTGAGGCTGTTTTGAGGGCAAAAGGAGTGCAACTAAATATTAGGAACGTGTTTAGTGTATACAATGCATTCGCAAAGTATTCAGACCCCCTGACTTTTTCAAAATTTTGTTACTTTACAGCCTTATTCTAAAATGGATTAAAATGATTGTTTTCCACATCAATCTACATACAATACCCTATAATAACAAAGCGAAAACAGTTTAAAATTTTTGCAAATGTCTTAAAAATAAAAAAGACTTGCTGACTCACCTTTGATTCACTTCTCAGACTCATTGGTTACTGAGTTGACCTTACAGTCGAACAAACTCACTACACTCACTATACTCTCCACCATTCTTATAGCTCTCAGGTATTTGAGTTGAAATTCTGAAGGCCATCTGACCCAGATTGTGATTTATATTGGGCCGTTTTTGGATTGCGTAAACAACAACAGATAATTGTGTGATTGCGGGGATGTAGGGTTGTGTTCTAACTCTAGTTAGAACACAACTGCACAGGTAGGAGAGCTCAAAAAAGCATCTTATAGTTGAAGACTTCTCTAAGTCATAAAAGTGCTTTGAAATTACTTAGGAACTGTGCACTCTTTGGAGAGATGTGTGGCCAGTTGGATACACTCACTCAAACCCTTTTTTTGTCTTATGTTGCACATACCCCACATTTTCTAGGAATATTCTTATCATTACTGAATCTATCCAGAGTATTTTCTGATTTCGTAATAAACAAAAGTGACTGACCGCCTTGATTCTGTCATGCAGGTGAAAGAGGACCCAAAAGCGACTTGGCGAAAACAGAGTCTTTAATCCAGTAAAGTAAATACAAACAAAAAACACAACTTTCACTCGAAATGACGAGGACAAACTGGAGACTCGATCTTGAACAGCAGGTGAACAGCAGGTTGCCTCGGGAAGGCACTTGAACCAGACAGACTCAGACACCTGCTCACCACGCAGCATCTGAGGAAAACACGACACGACAGGGCGATACACAAACACAGCACGGTGAATTCTAGACAAGGAACCGACAGGACAGGAACGGAACACAAAGGAAGAAATAGGGACTCTAATCAGGGGAAAGGATCGGGAACAGGTGTGGGAAGACTAAATGATTGATTAGGGGAATAGGAACAGCTGGGAGCAGGAACGGAACGATAGAGAGAAGAGAGAGCGAGAGAGTGAGAGAGGGAGGGGGAGAGAGAGGGATAGAAAGAGGGAAAGAACCTAATAAGACCAGCAGAGGGAAACGAATAGAATGGGAAGCACAGGGACAAGACAAGATAATAAATGACAAAACATGACAGTACCCCCCACTCACCGAGCGCCTCCTGGCGCACTCGAGGAGGAATCCTGGCGGCAACGGAGGAAATCATCAATGAGTGAACGGTCCAGCACGTCCCGAGACGGAACCCAACTCCTCTCCTCAGGACCGTAACCCTCCCAATCCACTAAGTATTGGTGACCCCGTCCCGAGAACGCATGTCCATGATCTTATGTACCTTGTAAATAGGTGCGCTCTCGACAAGGACGGGAGGGGGAGGGAAGACGAACGGGGGGGTGCGAAGAAAGGGCTTGACACAGGAGACATGGAAGACAGGATGGACGCGACGAAGATGTCGCGGAAAAGCGAATCATCGCTCTTTAACAGGATTGACGACCTGGGAGACACGGAACGGACCAATGAACCCGGAGTCAACTTACGAGAAGCTGTCGTAAGAGGAAGGTTGCGAGTGGAAAGCCACACTCTCTGGCCGCAACAATACCTTGGACTCTTAATCCTGCGTTTATTGGCGGCTCTCACAGTCTGTGCCCTGTAACGGCAAAGTGCAGACCTCACCCTCCTCCAGGTGCGCTCACAACGTTGGACAAACGTGAGCGGAGGGAACGCTGGACTCGGCAAGCTGGGATGAGAACAGAGGAGGCTGGTAACCCAGACTACTCTGAAACGGAGATAACCCGGTAGCAGACGAAGGAAGCGAATTGTGAGCGTATTCTGCCCAGGGGAGCTGTTCTGCCCAAGACGCAGGGTTTCTGAAAGAAAGGCTGCGTAGTATGCGACCAATCGTCTGATTGGCCCTCTCTGCTTGACCGTTAGACTGGGGATGAAACCCGGAAGAGAGACTGACGGACGCACCAATCAAACGACAGAACTCCCTCCAAAACTGTGACGTGAATTGCGGGCCTCTGTCTGAAACGGCGTCTAACGGGAGGCCATGAATTCTGAATACATTCTCGATAATGATTTGTGCCGTCTCCTTAGCGGAAGGAAGTTTAGCGAGGGGAATGAAATGTGCCGCCTTAGAGAACCTATCGACAACCGTAAGAATCACAGTCTTCCCCGCAGACAAAGGCAGACCGGTAATGAAGTCTAGGGCGATGTGAGACCATGGTCGAGAAGGAATGGGGAGCGGTCTGAGACGACCGGCAGGAGGAGAGTTACCCGACTTAGTCTGCGCGCAGTCCGAACAAGCAGCCACGAAACGGCGCGTGTCACGCTCCTGAGTCGGCCACCAAAAGCGCTGGCGAAAAGACGCAAGAGTGCCTCGAACACCGGGATGACCAGCTAACTTGGCAGAGTGAGCCCACTGAAGAACAGCCAGACGAGTGGAAACAGGAACGAAAAGGAGGTTACTAGGACCCTAAACGCAGTGTGCGTGAGTGCTTGCTTAACCTGTCTTTCAATTCCCCAGACTGTTAACCCGACAACACGCCCATAAGGAAGAATCCCCTCGGGATCAGTAGAAGCCACAGAAGAACTAAACAGACGGGATAAGGCATCAGGCTTGGTGTTCTTGCTACCCGGACGGTAAGAAATCACAAACTCGAAACGAGCGAGGTAAAAACAACGCCAACGAGCTTGACGGGCATTAAGTCGTTTGGCAGAACGGATGTACTCAAGGTTCTTATGGTCTGTCCAAACGACAAAAGGAACGGTCGCCCCTCCAACCACTGTCGCCATTCGCCTAGGGCTAGCGGATGGCGAGCAGTTCACAGTTACCCACATCATAGTTGACAGATGGCGACAGGCGATGAGAAAAATAAGCGCAAGGATGAACCTTATCGTCAGACTGGAAGTCGCTGGGATAGAATGGCTCCCACGCCTACCTCTGAAGCGTCAACCTCGACAATGAATTGTCTAGTGACGTCAGGAGTAACGAGGATAGGAGCGGACGTAAAACGTTCTTTTAGAAGATCAAAAGCTCCTGGGCGGAATGACCACTTAAAACACGTCTTGACAGAAGTAAGAGCTGTGAGAGGGCAGCAACTTGACCGAAATTACGAATGAAACGCCGATAGAAATTAGCGAAACCTAAAAGCGCTGCAACTCGACACGTGACCTTGAACGGGCCAATCACTGACAGCTTGGACCTTAGCGGAATCCATCTGAATGCCTTCAGCGGAAATAACGGAACCGAGAAAAGTAACGGAGGAGACATGAAAAGAGCACTTCTCAGACTTTACGTAGAGACAATTCTCTAAAAGGCGCTGTAGAACACGTCGAACGTGCTGAACATGAATCTCGAGTGACGGAGAAAAAATCAGGATATCGTCAAGATAGACAAAAACAAAGATGTTCAGCATGTCTCTCAGAACATCATTAACTAATGCCTGAAAAACAGCTGGCGCATTGGCGAGACCAAACGGCAGAACCCGGTACTCAAAATGCCCTAACGGAGTGTTAAACCCGTTTTCCACTGATCCCCCTCTCTGATGCGCACGAGATGGTAAGCGTTACGAAAAGGTCCAACAGTAGCACCTGGCTCCCTGCAGAATCTCGAAGGCTGATGACATAAGGGGAAGGATAACGATTCTTAACCGTTATGTCATTCAGCCCTCGATAATCCACGCAGGGGCGCAGAGTACCGTCCTTCTTCTTAACAAAAAAGAACCCCGCCCGGCCGGAGAGGAAGAAGGCACTATGGTACCGGCGTCAAGAGACACAGACAAATAATCCTCGAGAGCCTTACGTTCGGGAGCCGACAGAGAGTATAGTCTACCCCGAGGAGGAGTGGTCCCCGGAAGGAGATCAATACTACAATCATACGACCGGTGAGGAGGAAGGGAGTTGGCTAGGGACCGACTGAAGACCGTGCGCAGATCATGATATTCCTCCGGCACTCCTGTCAAATCGCCAGGTTCCTCCTGAGAAGTAGGGACAGAAGAAATGGGAGGGATGGCAGACATTAAACACTTCACATGACAAGAAACGTTCCAGGATAGGATAGAATTACTAGACCAATTAATAGAAGGATTATGACATACTAGCCAGGGATGACCCAAAACAACCGGTGTAAACGGTGAACGAAAAATCAAAAAAGAAATAGTCTCACTGTGGTTACCAGATACTGTGAGGGTTAAAGGTAGTGTCTCAAATCTGATACTGGGAAGATGACTACCATCTAAGGCGAACATGGGCGTAGGCTTCTCTAACTCTCTGAAAGGAATGTCATGTTTCCGAACCCATGCTTCGTCCATGAAACAACCCTCAGCCCCAGAGTCTATCAAGGCACTACATGTAGCACCCGAACCGGTCCAGCGTAGATGGACCGACAAAGTAGTACAGGATTTTGATGGAGAGACTTGAGTAGTTGCGCTCACCTGTAGCCCTCCGCTTACAGATGAGCTCTGGCTTTTACTGGACATGAATTAACAAAATGTCCAGCAACTCCGCAATAGAGGCACAGGCGGTTGGTGATCCTCCGTTCCCTCTCCTTAGTCGAGATGCGAATCCCTCCCAGCTGCATGGGCTCAGACTCTGAGCCAGAGGAGGGAGATGGTTGCGATGCGGAGCAGGGAAACACCGTTGATGCGAGCTCTCTTCCACGAGCCCGGTGACGAAGATCTAAGCGTTCTATGCGGATGGCGAGAGCAATCAAAGAGTCCACATCTGAAGGAACCTCCCGGGAGAGAATTCATCCTTAACCACTGCGTGGAGTCCCTCCAGAAAACGAGCGAGCAGTCGGCTCGTTCCACTCACTAGAGGCAGCAAGAGTGCGAAACTCAATAGAATAATCCGTTATGGACCGTTCACCTTGGCATAAGGAAGCCAGGGCCCTAGAAGCCTCCCTACCAAAAACTGAACGGTCAAAAACCCGAATCATCTCCTCTTTAAAGTTCTGGAACTTGTTAGAGCAATCAGCCCTTGCCTCCCAGATAGCTGTGCCCCATTCTCGAGCCCGGCCAGTAAGGAGTGAAATGACGTAAGCAACCCGAGCTCTCTCTCTAGAGTATGTGTTGGGTTGGAGAGAGAACACAATCTCACACTGCGTGAGAAAGGAGCGGCACTCAGTGGGTGCCCGGAGTAGCAAGGTGGGTTATTAACCCTAGGTTCTGGAGGCTCGGCAGGCCAGGAAGTAACAGGTGGCACGAGACGTAGACTCTGGAACTGTCCAGAGAGGTCGGAAACCTGAGCGGCCAGGTTCTCCACGGCATGGCGAGCAGCAGACAATTCCTGCTCGTGTCTGCCGAGCATGGCTCCTTGGATCTCGACGGCAGTGTAACGAGCGTCTGAAGTCGCTGGGTCCATTCCTGGTCGGTTCCTTCTGTCATGCCGGTGAAAGAGGACCCAAAAGCGACTTGGCGAAAACAGAGTCTTTAATCCAGTAAAGTAAATACAAACAAAAAACACAACTTTCACTCGAAATGACGAGGACAAACTGGAGACTCGATCTTGAACAGCAGGTGAACAGCAGGTTGCCTCGGGAAGGCACTTGAACCAGACAGACTCAGACACCTGCTCACCACGCAGCATCTGAGGAAAACACGACACGACAGGGCGATACACAAACACAGCACGGTGAATTCTAGACAAGGAACCGACAGGACAGGAACGGAACACAAAGGAAGAAATAGGGACTCTAATCAGGGGAAAGGATCGGGAACAGGTGTGGGAAGACTCAAAAATGATTGATTAGGGAATAGGAACAGCTGGGAGCAGGAACGGAACGATAGAGAGAAGAGAGAGCGAGAGAGTGAGAGAGGGAGGGGGAGAGAGAGGGATAGAAAGAGGGAAAGAACCTAATAAGACCAGCAGAGGGAAACGAATAGAATGGGAAGCACAGGGACAAGACAAGATAATAAATGACAAAACATGACAGATTCAGTCTTATGTAGCAACATTTGAAAGTGTTTTTGACAAAAAAGTAGAGACAGAGGTACAAAATGGTGTATCATAAACTTCATTTGAGGAACAATGGGAAAGTAATTCTTCTTTAAAAGTTTTTAAACTTGTAAACCTCACTTTTGAGAAAATTACCTTTGAATGTTTTGGTACCAACTGGCGAGCTCTTCTTTGTCTACACCCATTTGTTCGCACCTTCTTAAGCTTTAGCTCGACACATCTCTTTAAGGGTTGATCTGAGCGTTCTGTACTAATCACCCAAGCAAACTGACTAACTTGCTAGCAACTTCCAGACAGAAATGGGAGAAGAGCTCACTGAACATTACTCGCCCAGGCAGAGCTGGTTAGGCTGTTTGTATGTTATCCAGAGCGTTGTTGACTCCAACTGTGCTGTCAGATTGTAAGTTCGTAAATTCAGAGAGTTTCGAGTTCAGAACGCACACTGGACGCTCTGGGCAATGAGTAAGGTTGATCAGAGCGTTCTGACCTCACCATGGCAGTCAAGCACCCAAGCTAACTGGCTAACATTGGCTGGCTTGCTCAGATAAGAGTGCTCTGAAATCGGAATAGACGAGGCAGAGGGCTGTGAGACAGAGGTTTAATCCTTGATACATGAAAAGTGGGATGTATACGGAGGGTGCAGGGCAACAGAAGACAAACAGCAGACGGGCTAAGAGATGGGGAAAGGGCCGATAAAACGGGGGGAATTTTGCGGGACTCCACTCGGAGGGGAAGATCCATACCCTCTGCCCGAGACGATATTGGAGAGCCGGGGTTCAGTGGTGGTCCGCCTGTCGTTGATACCTGGAGATGGTCTTGAGAAGAGTAGACCGGGCTGTCTTCCAGGTACGGAGACAGTGGTGGACTAACATCTAGGCAGAGGGTATGATGACCTCTTCCTTTTGCTCAGGGAAGAGCAGAGACTGATAAACCACCAGTGGCTGAGCAGTGCGTTCGTATTCTACCCACACGAGTTGCTGGCTCCAGGTGGTGGAGTTGGTGGAGATGAGGCAACGAAGAGTCGTCACCAGGTCCTGATTAGCTTGCTCTGACTGGCCGTTAGACTGGAGGTGAAACCCGGAGGATAGGCTGGCCAACGACCCAATGAATGTGCAGAACTCCTTCCAGAACTGGGACGAGAACTGAGGACTACGGTCAGAGACCATGTCCACCGGAAGTCAATGGATCCGGAAGACATGTTGCACTATGAGCTGGGTCGTCTTCTTAGCAGACGGTAGCTTGGGGAGGGGAATGAAATGGCAGCTTTGGAAAACCTGTCCACCACTGTGAGGATATTGGCAAGCCTGAAAGAATGAGCCCATTCCAGGACCAGGGAGCGGGTCACATCTGGGAAAAGCATCTGGTTAGCCGGGCCCCCCCTGGGGTCTAGCTGAGAACACTGCGCCTCATGGACCTGGTTCTCCATTCCCCAGATGAATATAGCCGCCAGACACGAGGTAGGAAGGATGGTCTCAGGGTTCTAGGGTGTAGCAGCAGGGCTATAGCGGCGTGAAAGCGCTTCCGGCTTAACATTCTTGGACCCGGGAGGCAGGAGATGGTAAAGTTGAAGCGGGTGAACAGCAGGGCCCATTCAGGGTCATAGGGTCAATGGGTACCCGGAGAGATTTTGACTGGTTGCCCCACAGCAGGATGGCATGGAGAGGGGCGCAAGTGAGGGGAGAAAGAAAATTCTCTGTATGGATAACCAGATTACTCGTACCTACTGATGAGCCTGGTCTTTTAACCTCTTGGGGATAGTGAGACGCTAGCGTCTCAAGTGGCCAATAGCCTCGGGAAATGCAGAGCACCAAATTCAAATAAAACGCTTTAGTTAGCTAGACTGTCTTATCTGAAAATGTAGCTAGCTAGACTGTCTTACCTGTGGTCTGAACTTGGAGTAGATAGAACGAATTTACCAGCTACGTCGATCAACAGTTGTCGCATTGACATTCTATTTAAATGGATACTTGCATAGTGGAGTCTTTTGTTAAGATTTGTAGCTAGCTAAACAATTAACCATAATCCCAGCTCATGATGTTAATACCCTGCATGAATCTACAAGTAGCTAACCAACCATGTTCAATGTTAACTACCTAACATTAGGCTATAAATAGCCAAGCAAATGGCTCTGAGATACGAATAAGATCATACACGTAACGTTTGCTAGCAGGCCAGCCAGCTAAAGTTAGCTAGCTAACAGTACACTTTGACTAGAATTTAAAACAACTTTGTCAAAATTTGAAACGTGTAATATCTGAAATGTTGCTAGCTAGACTATCTTACCTGTATACATCATGGTTGGACGCGTCTCTCTGTCACAGATGCCATGGTTGCCCTTAATTTTGAAGATGTAATCCGGAGACGGGTGTTTTCTCCATCTCCTTATGTTACAGATACAAGTATCCTGTGTGTGTTTCTTTTCTCTCCTTCTCCCCTCACAGGTGAAAATCATCACTCCCCAATCAGTCACCAATCATCAATCAGAAGACACATGTCCTCCTGTTTCCTACCCAATCACAGTTCCTTTCCCTTGGTTTAAAAACCCTGTCAGTAGTTTGCTCTTGAGCTCAATCTCTCTGTAATGCCATGTCTGTAGGTCTCTGTATTTCACTCTCTCTTTGTGTATTAACCTCTCTTTTGTTTGAGCACCTCCATATCACATTGTCATCACCTGTGAGTATTGTTTTGGTTATGGTGTTTGTTTGTTTGCTGGTGGGCAAGTCGCCCATGGGCATACATTACCCGTAGGTAGACTTTGTTAAATACACTAGTTAGAACTGGGCGGACCACCCACTGTATTTTTGGTTAGTTAGTTAGATGTTGTTAAAGTAGGCTAGTCTAGCTTAGGGGTGTTTTTGAATACTTATTGTTTCTTTACTTGGGTCCACCTTAGCCCCTTTTCCTGCCCCCCCCCCCCCCCCCCATTACCGTGTGTTTATTAATAAACCCTGAGTTTGACGGTAGATTTAAGTATTCGTGGTTATTTTGTTCTCACTTTTACTTTGTCACAATTATAATTTGCATGAGTTATGATACGGGTCTCATTACCATCCCCCCTAGACTGTCGGGCCAAAAGGGATTCGTAACATAAGTGGGGGCTCATCCGGGATCTGAACCCGGGACTTCTCGCACCCCCCCTTATGTTACGAATCCCTTTTGGCCCGACAGTGTGACAAAGTAAAAGTGAGAACGAAATAATCACGACTACTGAAATCCGGTGTGCTAAGGCATTGTGGACAGGAATGCCATATGGATGGAAGCATCTGACTCCGATTCCAAAGGTTGCAAGCTTGAATCCAGAAAAAATACAAATGTTTTTTAGATGTTTGTTTAACGCCTATACCAAAACCTTAACCATTCAGAGTTAATGCTTAACCCTAAGCTTTCAGAGTTGATGCCTAAAACTTAACCTTAAACCCTTTGAAATTTGACTTTTGCAACAACTTCAAAATGTTATGTTTGAGAAACATGGATGAACATCTAATTCTGACGTGAGACTGTGAGAGCTAGTTGAAACGTAAATCTTCCATTTAGATTAGCCCTTAACAGGATGGAGGCGGCAGGGTAGCCTAGTGGTTAGAGCGTTGGACCAGTAACCGGAATTTGTTCTTAACTGACTTGCCTAGTTAAATAAAGATAAAATTCAGATGTAGCTGATGATGGTTCCCCTTAGCCAACTTTGCAGTCTTTTGTTTGCGTTAGTATATTTTTTTGCCTTAGTTTCTGGTATTATTTCCTATAATCGACAAGCACTTTGGTGGTTACTCACCACAAATGAGATTTTCTAGACCTGGATTCTTTGTTTGGATTACCCGAAGCAGTTCCATTCATCATGAGAGCCAAAAAGATATCGCCGGAGAAGAGTACACATTGCATTTTGTGGTGTTCTGTTGCCTGGGAGTCTCTGACTACCAGAAGGGCCCAGCATTGTATTGTTCTGTTGCCTGGGTGTCTCTGACTACCAGAAGGGCCCAGAATTGTATTGTTCTGTTGCCTGGGAGTCTCTGACTACCAGAAGGGCCCAGCATTGTATTGTTCTGTTGCCTGGGAGTCTCTGACTACCAGAAGGGCCCAGCATTGTATTGTTCTTTTGCCTGGGAGTCTGACTACCAGAAGGGCCCAGCATTGTATTGTTCCGTTGCCTGGGAGTCTCTGACTACCAGAAGGGCCCAGCATTGGCTACTATTGTTATATAAAGCAGTTCTTCAGAGACTTCCCCGACTACCTCAGCTCATGTATTAACTGAAGATCCAGCCATTTTCAGACCCGGTCTCTGGACTGGCTGGTTCTGGAGGTACCGAGGGTCTCCACTGACCTGGGGAGAAACACTTTAGTTTTTATGCCCCCAGCTCATAGAATAGCCTTCAGGCCACCTTGAAAATACTTTGGTCTCCATTGAACAGCTTAGATTGAGTTTAAGGGAGGTGATACAGTATGCAAGAGTTGTGTTTGCTTTGATTAATATTGTTATATTTATTGTATTAATATTATTTGTGACCAACCGCCAAGATTCGGTCTTATGTGGCAAAATTTGAAATGGTGTTTCTTACATTTTGATAAAAGTAGAGACTTAAAGCTAGAAAATGGTATATCATACACTGTAGTTGAGGAACAATGGAAAAGTAATTCTGCTTTGAATGTTGATAAACTTGTAACCACACTTTTGATAAAATGGCCCTTGAATGTTTTGGTACACCTACTGGAGAGCTCCAATTCAGCATCGTTCACACCATCTTAATCCTTAGCCCCACCTTTAAGGAATCACATGTGAGGCAATTGTTAAACAGAGTGATTCGTTTAGTAAACAACCAAAGTTTCAAGACTAAAAGTTGTGAAAGTAGTAGACTTCAATGAGGAAAAACTGCAGGTAAAAATCGACTTTATTTTTTGGGCAAAATCTTAATCTGACTTTGGTCAGGCAGAATATGTAAACAGTACAGTGAAATGGTTACTTGCATAGTAGCAATATCAAAAACAGAAAGTGTCCAGATATTAATATTTGATAAATATTTTATAATTATTAGATGGTGCTTACCTGACACACCTGACTAAATTGAGGGGTATGTAAATACTACAACTAACCCCCAGCCATATTTATCTAAGTGGATGATTCACTATTATCTAGATATGAATACCTAGGATAGGATAAGTAATCCCTCTCACCCCACCCCCCCTAAGTTTTAGATGCACTATTGTTAAGTGACTGTCCCACTGGACGTCATAAGGTGAATGCACCAATTTGTAAGTCGCTCTGGATAAGAGCGTCTGCTAAATGACTTACATGTAAATGTACACATGTCCATTAAATGCTGATAGATAGATAGATAGATAGATAGATAGATAGATAGATAGATAGATAGATAGATAGATAGATAGATGGCCGTAGTCACCCCCAGACACACCCGACTAACTTGATGGGTCATGTAATCATCTGGCAAAGTGTTTTGTTTAGACATGTCGCTAGCTAGCGGAACAGTGAAACAGGCATAATCCTAACTCATACTACTAATACATACATTGTCATAGCTTTAGTATGAACCTCCAGGTAGCTACAGTTAACCAATGTTAGCTAGATAACATTAGGCTGTAACTAAAAATGCAAATGGATTTCTGATAAGAATGATATTACTACATAGATCATACAAGTAGCTAGCGAACAGTACACTTTAACTTGCTACGAAAATGACTTTCTGACAAAACAAGAAACCTATAATATCTAAAAATGTAGCTTACCCTTTGTACATGGATGAACACTTCACAGCAGACAGGATTTAAATCCATTTTGTTTGTAGCTACATCTTGTTTGGCCAGCATTCTGTCAAGTCACTCTGGTTCACACTGACCGTGGCATGTGCAATAAGTAGCAAATCACTTTTTCCAACTGATCTGTGGATAGCGCCTGCTAAATTCAGGGCATCAATGTTGTTGAGAAAAGTAGCAAGACGTTTTGTAGTTCTCGATGGCTAATGCTATATATTAAAAAATGACATGGCTGAAAGGACTATCAACACATAGTGAGCAGCTCACGGTATAAACACTAACAAACCACATGGCAGACCAATCCAAACTCTTCTCCCGGCTTGCCCAGCCCATCCATTATCTCAGCCAATCATGGATGTTGGGAAGGTTCCTGGCTTTTTCCTTGGCTAAAACAATTAGCAGCTCGTAATTGAACAATTGTATTTGTTATTTACGGATGGAATAAAAGTTTGTTATGAAGGCACATGAAAGTTCACATGTCCCAGAAGGCATTTCTGCTCCCCAAAATTATGTTTCGTTCAAATGCCTCTCCTGTGAAGTAGTGACGTGCGACATATGCCTAGTTTCCTGAAACGAGTCACATTTATTGTGTGCAAAGCTGTCATCAAGGCAAAGGGTGGTTACTTTGAAGAATCTCAACTATAGAATATATTTTGATTTGTTTAACACTTTTTTGGTTACTACATGATCCCTTATGTGTTATTTCATAGTTTTGATGTCTTCATTCTACAATGTAGAAAACAGTAAAAAATATAGAAACTGTGGAATGAATTGGTGTGGCCAAACTTTTGATTGGTACTGTACAAATCACTTTACCTACATAAATAGTTACCTATGAGCAATTACCATACACTTACCTACTCATTACCAAGCGAAAGGAAACAACAGGTAAGCTTCTACGCCTGAGTGGCGTTTCTCTCTTTCTGGTACCAACAAGAAAGAAACTGCATTTGTAACAAACATCGTTGTTACATCTCTGTAATTGTGTGTGTAACTATGAATTATTACAATACTTCTTACAGTGTAATTACATAATTACAGCGTAATGAGAACCCTTTAAAGTTAAGTATTTTCTACCAATGTTCACAACCACATTTTCAAAGTGAAAGAAAAATGTGAGAAAATGTTCCCAATGAGTTCAGTTGTGTTTTAAAAAATAAATAAAATGACTATTGCTTATGCCTTCACACCCCATAGTTAATACATGGTGGAAGCACCTTCTATTATAAATGGTTAAGACAAGAAGGAACAACAACAAACTGATCCAGCCCTTTAATGGTGACATACTGTATGAACAGCGAAACTCATCCTATCATTCCTGACTGTTCTAGACAGACATTGATCAAAGCTCCAGATGAATTAATGACTACCGGCCTCGTTACCATCAAGTAGCATTCATGAGAATGCAAATATATTCTCCACACGGCCAACTTATTCACAATGTGGTAATTACCAATTATCTTGCACGTTGTTGTGATTATAATTGATAAACATTTTCATTTTATGTGTGGTGCACTTTAGAATACAATAAGAAACTCTCAAGGTGATTTTAGTGTGTTTGTGTGTGTGTGGGCAGGGGGACTCCAGGTCATGGCCCATCAGATACGAGAGTTAATATCAATTAACTCTCTGTCGGTCTTTCTCTATCTTTCACATTCTCTCTCACAGTCTTTTGCTTTCTCTCTCTCTTTTGCTATTTCTCTCCCATCTCTTTCTCCTATGTCACACTCTTTACGTGAGTGTGAACCACGCCCGATGCTGTCAAGTTCTCCTGAGAACTAAATTCTCACACTAAGTTCAACCAGAGAGAGCGAGAGAGAAAGTTACTTCCTCAACTTGAACTGCAATGAAGCATCAGATACGTTACTCAGTCTGAAGTGGTCCTGTGTAGCTCAGTTGGTAGAGCATGGCGCTTGTAACGCCAGGGTAGTGGGTTCGATCCCCGGGACCACCCATACGTAGAATGTATGCACACATGACTGTAAGTCGCTTTGGATAAAAGCGTCTGCTAAATGGCATATATTATTATTATTATATTATTATTATTATTATTATTATTATTATATATTATTATTATATTATATTATTATTATTATTATTATTATTATATTATTATTATTATTATTATATTATGAAGTTATTCATGTCTTGTGTATCATAATAATTTCTCTACCCGATGACGCACACATCACTCTGATTGGTATTTAATAGACAGTGATAGACACATGAAATGCTGCTCTGTGTGTTGTAATTGAAAAGCAGTTATTCGTTTGGCAGCTAATGAGTTGGAAGAGTGGGCCATGTGAATGCACGTACAGTGGTTCTTCCTTTAAAAGTTGCATCATACTGCGGGACACTGCATGCTGCTGCAGCATTCTGTGGCACGTCATTTAATTCTCAGCCATTTCTTCTGTTACCTCAAGTTATTGCTAGTTTGACAATCTTTGAAAAGCATTTCACAGAATTTAAATCCTTTTTTTGTAATAACATAGTATATGGGATTGATTTTAAGAAATGTGGCTTAATTAATTTGATTAATATTATGGTGTTTCCATTCAGAGAAAAATGGTCAGTTTGTAAATTCAGACCGTTTCACTCTCGGAGCGCACACTGGACGTTCGGGCCGAGGAGTAGGGTTAATTTGATGGCCTTACAACAGCAGTCAAGCACCCAGGCTAATGTTGGCTAGCTACTTCCAGACACTAATGAGACCACTCTGACCATTTTACTCACCCTAGCAGATCTGGTAAGGCAGTTTTTGTGTTAACCAGAGCATTGGTGACTGTAAATGTTCTGCTGGAAACAATTTAATGACGCTTAATTTCCGACGTTTACTGACACAGGCCATATTCAAAAGGTGTCGTAAAGTCATTATTCTGCTGCTCTGGTACACTCAGATGAGAGTTCTCTGAAATCCATGTAGATAGTAGGCTGGACACATGACATTTTAAACAAGGTTATTTTCTGATAAAAAGCTAATTCATTGCATCCGCCATAGAGCCCAGTTTCATAATACGTATAACCATATTTCCCAGCCGCTTGCTGTCGTTTTTGAAGTAATCGTGAAAAAACAGGCCTTATTTTAGTACATTTTCACCCTGCCAGCTTGTTCTTTTGAGCACAATGGCACCAACTCGCCTTCTGAACGTTCTATTCCCAGCTTATTGTCAACGTCACAACGCCTGCTTCGCTATTGTTGGCAATGAGACCTGCTCACGTTGTTTTATAGTTAAAATGTAAACAACAAAATGTAAACAACAAAAATAATATTGGAACTATTGTTTCCTATGGGGGAAATATATAGGCATGTCTGTCTATTTTGGCAAATATCTCACAATGTGTATATTTCGATTCTTTTCAAGTTTTGGTGCAACCGGTGTGAAATGGCTAGCTAGTTAGCGGGGTGCACGCTAATAGCGTCTCAATCGGTAATGTCACTCGCTCTGAGACCTTGAAGTAGTTCTTCCCCTTGCTCTGCAAGGCTTTTGTGGAGCAATGGGTAACGATGCTTCGAGGGTGGCTGTTGTCTGTGTGCAGAGGGTCCCTAATTTGAGCCCAGGTAGGGGCAAGGAGAGGGACGGAAGCAACACTGTTACACGGGCACCATTTTAATCAGGAGAATCTCCTCTTTGTAATCATGTAAATCTGGACAGTGAGCTCATTTGTCATCGATCGCTGTCCCAGAAATAGTCAGAACTCTTCATTTTTTCCCTACTTTTTCATTACGCAGACATAAGAACAGTTGACACCATCGAGGTGCGGATGTTTACTTTCTACACAAGTTGTTTGTTTCCATTTTCATCTGACGAACAGATTGTAGTGGTAAAATAAAAAGAGCTACATTTTTTATTGAATTCTAAGCATCACTCCAGTCAATAAAAAGGCTCTGCGAATGTTTCGATTCCATTAACTTGCTAATGTTCCAGTTTAGCCAATGTTCTTATGTTGTTTTTCAGCCTTGGGTGAATTTTGACTTGTTCTATTGTCCAGCCTATAAATAGCTAGTGCGAATTTACGAAAGCACCCGAATGGCCACTGAGAAAACACAACGACGATACCATTTAGGTAAGCTAAGAATGACGACAATAATGAAGTCAATAAACTTTGGATAGTCAGATAACCTAGTTAATATCCTGTTTGATGTATAACTACTAACATTAGGTAGATAGTGTGATGTATAACTACTAACATTAGGTAGATAGTGTGATGTATAACTACTAACATTAGGTAGATAGCTAACATACCAGTATGTACTGCTGTAATGATGTGCTATGTGGTTCGTAAGGACAGTTTGATGTATAACTACTAACATTAGGTAGATAGCTAACATACCAGTACGTACTGCTGTAATGATGTGCTATGTGGTTCGTAAGGACAGTTTGATGTATAACTACTAACATTAGGTAGATAGCTAACATACCAGTACGTACTGCTGTAATGATGTGCTATGTGGTTCGTAAGGACAGTTTGATGTATAACTACTAACATTAGGTAGATAGCTAACATACCAGTACGTACTGCTGTAATGATGTGCTATGTGGTTCGTAAGGACAGTGTGATGTATAACTACTAACATTAGGTAGATGAGCTAACAGTTTGATGTATAACTACTAACATTAGGTAGATAGCTAACATATGTACTGCTGTAATGATGTGCTATGTGGTTCGTAAGGACAGTTTGATGTATAACTACTAACATTAGGTAGATAGCTAACATACCAGTATGTACTGCTGTAATGATGTGCTATGTGGTTCGTAAGGACAGTGTGATGTATAACTACTAACATTAGGTAGATAGCTAACATACCAGTACGTACTGCTGTAATGATGTGCTATGTGGTTCGTAAGGACAGTTTGATGTATAACTACTAACATTAGGTAGATAGCTAACATACCAGTACGTACTGCTGTAATGATGTGCTATGTGGTTCGTAAGGACAGTTTGATGTATAACTACTAACATTAGGTAGATAGCTAACATACCAGTACGTACTGCTGTAATGATGTGCTATGTGGTTCGTAAGAACATCATAGCTAACAAATTGTCAGCCAACATAACGTGTAAGGAAACTTATTTGAAAAATGATTACCTTATTACAAGCTACACCTAGTTCGGTTATTAGAATATTCTTTAGTAAAGGTTGCATAGTCTATTGTTCAGCTATTAGCCCCCCTCCCCAACTTGCAACAAATTGTTGTTGTTCCCATCTTGTTCCTTTCCCTCTTCCATGCATCCTCATTCTGCTCCTGAGTGGCTCGCTTGTGGGCGTGCTGGCAGGATTTGGCATCGTCTTCGGTTGTGCGTCAAGAATTCTGCATACGGTAGCAGGTTTGTATGAAGGTGTGGTTATTCACAGGCAAATTGTTATTCACAGGCAAATTGTGTATTTTTGTCGAGAGCAAAACCTTTTTATTTTCAATTCAAAAATAATTGTTTTGAATGCAACTTTTTTCAACAGAAAGGAAGTCAAAGCAGACACCTATGAAGATGCATCTCAGGTAAGCAGCACTGGGCTGTATTGATGATGTCATCTCAGGTAAGCAGCACTGGGCTGTATTGATGATGTCATCTCAGCTAAGCAGCACTGGGCTGTATTGATGATGTCATCTCAGCTAAGCAGCACTGGGCTGTATTGATGATGTCATCTCAGCTAAACAGCACTGGGCTGTATTGATGATGTCATCTCAGCTAAGCAGCACTGGGCTGTATTGATGATGTCATCTCAGCTAAGCAGCACTGGGCTGTATTGATGATGTCATCTCAGGTATTATTGACGTCTCCTGAAAATGATGGTTTAGATTGAACGGTCATATCTCAGTTATTGTTTTCATATCTTTAAAATAAGTTAGTTATTGTTTTCATATCTATAAAATAAGTTAGTTATTGTTTTTTCTATAAAATAAGTTAGTTATTGTTTTCTATAAAATAAGTTGTTTTCTTTACTTCCAGAGAGAGAGCTGATAAAGGGGTCGGAAATGTAGATTTTTCCAGATGTTCACTGTCCGAGGAACAGGCCGGGGAAGCTTTACTGTGGCAAAAGTGTCCATAACCAGAGGTAATTAAACTGTTCTGTGTTCTTTTTCTCCATCTCTGTCTGTCTTGTTGTACATTAAACCTGTTGGGGATGAATCAGAATAGTTGGGTAACATAGATAAGATGTTTTATTTTCATTATATGCTTGTGAGTTACTTCTCATTTAGAATGTATCTTGTTGTACTATAGTGGTGGCCATTTGCAGTTATCCTTGCTCTGTCCAGGGGTCAGTTACTTGGGCCGCAGAGAGGAGAGAGGTCAAGCTTGTCTTCATATGTAAACATATATTTTAAACCACGTTAAGGGGTGATTAAGTGGGAACCAATTATCTCTTGGCTCCACAATGTCTGTGTGCCAGTCACTGTGTTTCTGTGATCCTGTCCAGGAGGGGTGTATTTGATATATGCTAGTGGATGAGGTAATGTCTTGGTACTATGTTGTACCAAGAACGAGAAGTAGAACCTCATTTTAGGAGAGCAAACTGAAAGATAGATAATTTATAGCTAATGCTGTCTGGCTATGGGATACTCCTCTCTCAAGTCAAGTCTTCCTTTGTAATGTTCCTAAGATCTGTGTTTCATCATGTGAGTTGAGATGGGTGTGTCTTGGCTATAAATGATACTAAGAACTGTTTTGTAAGCACTCTCAGAGAATTCATTTATAGACACTGAATTGATCGGAGAGTCACAGGGTTGTGATGGAGCTCATATAAGTAAAGATGGACTTTATGATAACTCTGACTTGTGTGGTGGTTTGCTCTCATGATTTGGTAAATACAGGAAAATTCCACTACAAACCTGTCTCACATGCATTAATTTAAAAACCCTTAAGATGTCAGCTGCTCATTTTCAGATTTACACCACATGAACACATCCATATCTGTTGCTGCCAAGTCATGATTTCCCTAGGGGTTAGCCTTGCACTAACCAAGTGGTGAGACACATAGCCCTCTTTATTTAAATGTTTTAGGTACACTCTGATAGGTGTCTGCGTCACACACAGTATCTTCTATTGACATTATCTTCTATTGTTTGTGTCTGTTTTTCAGCATTACGTACTCTGTAGCCACTTAGTGTGGACACCAGGTGAGACCACACACACACAGACAATAACAGTCTCTCTTCTCCACTTCCTCCCTCTCCCCCTTTTCCCTAAATCCTCTAGGTTATATCAGCAGTACTGATGAACCCCTCCCGCATCTGAACTGGCTGACACAGAGGGCACAGCATGATCATAGGTGAGAAGTATTATTATAGAGATGTAGTAGTCCCGGAGTTAATGATCCCAGGTCAGTTTATATTATACAGGAAGTATTATTAAAGAGATGCAGTAGTCCTCGAGTTAATGATCCCAGGTCAGTTTATATTATACAGGAAGTATTATTAAAGAGATGCTTTACATTGAAATAATGACAGAGATGTAGTAGTCCCAGAGTTAATGATCCCAGGTCAGTTTATATTATACAGGACGTATTATTAAAGAGATGCAGTAGTCCTAGAGTTAATGATCCCAGGTCAGTTTGTATTACACAGGAAGTATTATTAAAGAGATGCAGTAGTCCCAGAGTTAATGATCCAAGGTCAGTTTATATTATACAGGAAGTATTATTAAAGAGATGCTTTACATTGAAATACAGACAGAGATGTAGTAGTCCCAGAGTTAATGATCCCAGGTCAGTTTATATTATACAGGAAGTATTATTAAAGAGATGTAGTAGTCCCAGAGTGATGATATTTTTGTATCATCATCTTTAAAATGAACCAGATAAAACAAACATTCAGATAGGACGATGGGGACTATTTCAGTGAAAAATATAAGAGGGCAACAGTACTTACAGAATGATAACTTCCAAAATGAGTGTGCTACATGACATTTATCATGAGGTCACCCAGGTGTCCCACACAAGTAGCCCAAATGTACCCAAGTGGCCAAATTGGTGAAGGTATACATTTGGAAACCAATAACTATATACAAAATACCAAAATGGTATTCTAACACACCCCCAAAAAAATGTTGAAAAACATAATGGAAAAAAATAAAAATATGAAGAAAGAAAATAACATGGGTAACTATTTACACACTTTCAATATTTGGAAGACCCTGAGTCCTCTATCAAATCAAATCAATTTATACAGCCCCAGCCTAAAACCTCAAACAGCAAGCAATGCAGGTGCAGGTTTTACAGAGACGCCAGGTTACTTACTGTCCATTGGAGGAGGCGCTGATGAGGTCATGCTGTCGATCATCTGCAAGTACATGGACACCCTACCCAAGAAGTGATGTCACAGTGCCCGTATGGCTTTCCCTTGTGCTGCACCTCAAGCCAGAACATTGTTCCCATTCCTATGCTTCTCTATAATGACTGGATAGGAGGAAGTGATACCTCTTAGTTTGCCATATTTCTTACACCGATCCAGTCCATGAAGGGGAGTTCCAGAAGGAACAGAACCATTTTCTGGAATTTAATGAACACATCAGAATTGCAGTTTAAGATTTTAATTTGTTAATCAATTTAACCGCTGTGTTGCACTTACCTTATGAAAATGCATGTACTGTACTACAGGGCCAGTCAGGAATGTTTTTCAAATAGTGCCTCCATGTTTCCATTCTGGGGAAACATGCCTAAGATTTCGTTCCATTAATTTCTTTATGACAATTGAAAACTGCAGTCCTACAGTAGTTGTGAATTTGTTTGTGTATTGTGGAGAGGATTTGTAATCAATGTCTAAGATCAAGTTTTTGTAGATAGTCTTAGGAATACAATGAATAGTATGTACCGTGGTGTAAAATAAATTAAGCGCTATATCCCCCCCCCCCCTTAAAAGATTTAGTTGCACTATTGTAAAGTGGCTTTTCCACTGGATGTCATAAGGTGAATGCACCAATTTGTAAGTCGCTCTGGATAAGAGCGTCTGCTAAATGACTTAAATGTAATGTAAATGTAGAAGCACGGTGACTAGGAAAAATTCCCTAGAGAGGCAAAAACCTAAGAAGAAACCTAGAGAGGAACCAGGCTATGAGGGGTGGCCAGTCCTCTTCTGGCTGTGCCGGGTGGAGATCACAGTGGTTGTGGAGGGTGCAACAGGACAGCACCTCAAGGGTTCCATAGCCGCTGGCAGAACAGTTGAAACTGGAGCAGCAGCACGGTCAGGTGGACTGGGGACAGCAAGGAGTCATCATGCCAGGTAGTCCTGACGCATGGTCCTAGGGCTCAGGTCCTCCGAGAGAGAGAAAGAGAGAATTAGAGAGAACATACTTAAATTCACACAGGACACCGGATAAGACTGCCATTCGGAGTCAGTGTCACTGTGAAAGAAAATGTTCAGTTAGAATAGTTTCACATGTGAGCCCTGTATCAACAGGTATAATAAACAGATATATATAGAGTACAGGGAACATAGGGTTGAATATATTATTAAGGACCTGCTAGATCTACTGTCTCATTTATATTATTACAGACCAGCTAGATCTAGGGTCTCTATTATATTATGACAGACCAGCTAGATCTACGGTCTCTATTATATTATGACAGACCAGCTAAATCTACTGTCTTTATTATAGTCTCCATTTCACTTTGGCCAATGATGTGGTCATATTTCATGTGGGTTGGGGTGGAGCGGCAGACACGCACGCATCTCACACACTCATGCATGAAATGTTTATATATTGCTTCTAAAATAAACAAAAAAATCACATAGTATTTTATATTATTAATTTCAAACAAGGGCATTAGCATGTGTGAGCGTACCAAGTAATTAGGCGTCACTCTAAAGCTTGAAGGTGGAATAAACGAGTCAGGAGTAGGTTTTTCTGATTGAACACGGTTCTCTATTGAGGGTATTTTGACAACAAAAACATTAACATAATCAATTAAAAAATCTTCCAAGAAAAAAAACACACATCTTCTTCTCCAGATGAAACAAGAACACAATAGGATAATCTTTAAACTACAACAAACATAAATCATGGGTTTGTCACCATCTTCGTGGTTCTTTCAGCACAGCTTCTCTCTCTCGGTGGCCATCTTCCAGAGATAGTTTCCTCCCTCTCTGCTGGTTCCAGTCTCTCTTTTATAGGGGAAGGAGAGTATCTCATTAGTACCGTCAGCTGTGCTTAATTGACTCTGGTTACCTTGTCTCCCATGCTTTGTTGGGCTACTATCCATGAGCCCAGCCTGCCCTCTAGTGGTCCTTCCACACATGATAATAACGTACCAGTCCAAAACGATGTCCTCTCCGTTCAAATAATATTCATAAATAATCATCCTACAACAATCTCTGTCTCACCTTCCCAATCAATTTATTCTAAAATTGTGTGTACATCTGTATATCTAGACTTAGATTTAGCTTTCCCTGACTTAGTCGCCATAATGATTGATATATAAACAGCTGAATCTGCGCGTTCACCAAACAATGCAATGTGAAATGGCTGATCAGGTTTGATTGTGTTACAAACAAACCAGTTGATTGCAGTGAAACCAAACATGACTGGAGGAGTCACGTTCTGTGTGGGTGATTTACCTAGATTGTGTCGTCGAAAATGGAGAGAGACGGAATTCACTACATAAGCGGTTCACAAAATGTTTCGTGTGAGGCTATAAAAATTGATTTTATCAAACAAAAGACCATTCATTGTGTAACAATGAGCATTGGGATTGCAAACAGACGAAGATCGTCAAAGGTAAACTATTTATTTTAATGCAGTTTGTGATTATGTTGCGCCTGTGCTGGTTGAAATAGTTGTTTTTTTATGGGGCTCTGTCCTCAGATAATCGCATCGTATTCTTTCGCAGTAAATCCTTTTTTGAATCTGACAACGCAGTTGGATTAGCAAGAAGAGGTGAGACACTTGTATTTTCATGAATGTTTAATATGACTATTTATGTAGCGACCACCGTATGTTGTGGAATTTCAGCCCACTAGCGGGTTCCGTGCGCAGACAGGTTAAGATAACCTTCGAGCCAACTGGGGGCCCAAGACTGGTTAGGAGATGAACTGATGAACTGTGAGAATATTAGGGTAGCACTGTAATTCGTAAATCATATGCTGTCTGCCACTTTTCTTAACTCTTCCCCTTTCTACCTTCTACACCTCTCTCCCCACCTAGTCTTTCTTCCTCATTTTATAATGCACACCATATGTGCATTGAAATACAGATTGAACTTGTATCGATAATATTACAATTATCATCATTATAATTATAATGCACTTGTGTATTTATAACACCTGGATAATGAACTTCGTTCAATAAAGCGTTTCACATTCTCCACTGGTTGAAATGAACTTTTTATGGCTGCAGGGGCAGTATTGAGTAGCTTGGATGAAAAGGTGCCCATTGTAAACAGCCTGCTCCTCAGTCTCAGTTGCTAATATATACATAGTATTATTAGTATTGGATAAAAAAACACTCTGAAGTTTCTAAAACTGTTTGAATTATGTCTGTTATTATGTTAATACAATACTGCCCCCCCTGTCACCAAGAAGTTTTAACAAATTATAATTTGGCAAGTCGGTTAGGACATTGTCACGCCTTGGTCTTAGTATTTTGTGTCTTCTTTATTATTTGTTCAGGCCAGGGTGTGACATGGGGTTATTGTGTTGTCGTATTGGGTTTTTTGTAGGCATTGGGATTGTGGTTGATTAGGGGTGTGTCTAGTATAGGCTTGGCTGCCTGAGGCGGTTCTCAATCAGAGTCAGGTGATTCTTGTTGTCTCTGATGGGGAACCGTATTTAGGTAGCCTGGGTTTCACTGTGTATTTCGTGGGTGATTGTTCCTGTCTCTGTGTAGTTTCACCAGATAGGCTGTAATTAGGTTTCATGTTCCGTTTGTTGTTTTGTATTTTGTATAGTTATTTCATGTGTCACTTTTTCCATTAAAGTCATGAGTAACCACCACGCTGCATTTCGGTCCGACTCTCTTTCTACAAACGAAGAACGACGTTACAGACATCTACTTTGTGCATGACAAAAGTAAAGTTTACATCAGTTGTTTACAGACAGATTATTTCACTTATAATTCACTGTATCACAATTCCTGTTTGTCAGAAGTTCACATACACTAAGTTGACTGTGCCTTTAAACAACTTGGAAAATTCCAGAAAATTATGTCATGGCTTTAGAATCTTTTGATTGGCTAATTGACATCATTTGAGTCAATTGGAGGTGTACCTGCGGATTTATTTCAAGGCCTACCTTCAAACTCAGTGCCTCTTTGATTGTCGCCATGGGAAAATCAAAAGAAATCAGCCATTCTGTCTCCTGGAGATGAATGTACTTTAGTGCGAAAAGTGCAAATCAATCCCAGAAACAGCAAAGGACCTTGTGAAGATGCTGGAGGAAACAGGTGCAAAAGTATCTACATCCACAGTAAAATGAGTCCTATATGGACATAACCTGAAAGCCGCACAGCAAGGAACAAGCCACTGCTCCAAAACCGCCATATAAAACCCAGACTACGGTTTGCAACTGCACATGGGTGCAAAAAACATACTTTTTGTAGAAATGTTCTCTGGTCTGATGAAACAAAAATGGAACTGTTTGGCCATAATGACCATCATTATGTTTGGAGGAGAAAGGGGGAGGCTTGCAAGCCATCCCAACTGTCATCCAAATGGACAATGACCCCAAGCATACTTCCAAAGTTGTGGCAAAATGGCTTAAGGACAACAAAGTCAAGGTATTGGAGTGGCCATCACAAACGCCTTTGTGGGAAGAACTGAAAAATGTGTGTACGAGCAATGAAGCCTGCAAACCTGACTCAGTTTACACCAGCTTTGTCATGAGGAATGTGCCAAAATTCACCTAAATTATTGTGGGAAGCTTGTGGAAGGCTTCCTGAAATGTTTGACCCAAGTGAAACAATTTAAAGGCAATGCTACCAAATACTAATTGAGTGTATGTAAACTTCTGACCCACTGGGAATGTGATGAAAGAAAGAAAAGCTGAAATAAATCATTCTCTCTCTACTATTATTCTGACATTTCACATTGTTAAAATAAAGTGGTGATCCTAACTGACTTAAGACAGGGAATATTTACTAGGATTAAATGTTAGGAATTGTGAAAAGCTGAGTTGAAATGTATTTGGCTAAGGGTATGTAAACTTCAGACTTCAATTGTAGCTATGTTACTTCAGCTGCATTGCAAGTCAAGCTTACACAATTGTACATTCAATTAGCAGTAAATGCTATTAGCTAGCTAGATTCTTTACATCCACTGTTTACATCCACTGTTTCACAAGACGACAGCCTGGTTTGCCTGTTCTCAGGAGTTCTTAAAACATTAAACAACATGAATTACAAATTAATTCTCAACACTAGCTTGCTGGCTAATGTTATCTAGTCAGATAATTTACGAAAATCGCTACCTAGCAAGTTAACTTTATGACATGTAAATATGCACATTTGTCTCTACCTTAACTAAGATATTCCTCTCAATTGTACATTTTTATGACGTAATAATGTCATGCCCTGGTCTAAGTATTTTGTGTTTTTCTTCATGTATTGGGTCAGGCCAGGGTGTGGCATGGAGTTTTTGTATTGTGGTGTGTTTTGTCTTTGGGTTTTGGTGTGTATGGATTTGGGATTGTAGCTAGTGGGGTTATCTAGCAAAGTCTATGGCTGTCTGGAGTGGTTCTCAATCAGAGGCAGGTGCTTATCGTTGTCTCTGATTGGGAACCATATTTAGGCAGCCATATTCTTTGAGTTTGTCGTGGGTGATTGTCCTTAGTGTCTTGATGTCCTTAGTTTGTGTTAGTTTGCACCAGTTAAGGCTGTTTCGGTTTTCACTACGTTTATTGTTTTGTAGAGTTTGTGTTTTGAATTCGTGTTACGTTGTGTGACTAAACATGGATCGCAATATACACGCCGCAATTTGGTCCGACTCTCCTTCACCACATGAAAACCGAGACATATAACAACTTACATCTGTTTCCACCATAATGTTTTGTCTTTGTTGAAGAAACAAGGCAAGTGTGGAACGTGTCAAAATTCATCATTCGAACCACTCGATATGATTGGTCATAACAAAAAACCTTGTGCATACTGAGTGCTCTAACTCCCCCTGGTGGTGGTCTGGAGCAATGAAGCCGTGACGCTGGGTACCTCTAAGTCCCGCGGTGCAAGATCGCAACTTTTAAAGGAGGAACAACTGTAAGCACGTAAACACACGCAGTCTGTGTATGAGATTAAGTGTTTGCAGGATGTTCTCACTGAGGCTCATTTGCAATACAAGCTGCTCATTTCAAGGAAAACAGACCGAGTTTGTAGGGCTAATCACAATGTGCTTGACCTTACTGAAAGTTAAACAACACACACTCTCCCTCTTGCCACCCACAAACACAGCAGATGGAGTGTTCACGCTTTAATAACCTCAGCCTGTTGATCTCTCAGGATTGATTTCTCTCTCACACACGCACACACATGCACACTATTCAACTGAGCATCATTCACGCTGGGTGGCAAGCTGGAACGAAGCATGATGAAATTACAATGGCCAGAAACTGACATTTGCACATGTCAGCACAACTACTTGGCAGCGCGGCAGAACCTGCGTCTGTGTGCGTGTTTGTGTGTGTGTGTGATAGTAACAATCATAGAAATAACATTGTTCAGTATTCTTGCACTTGCAAACCCTACAAACCCCCTGCACAGAAAATACTCAGCTAACCTTTTGTCTAATATTCCTCTCTCCATGGCGATTCCAGCATTATAGACATGACCTTTACATGCAAAGTCACAAATTGAATGTCTGACAGAATGGACAAACAAAATTTGAATGAAACTTTTGATGTTTTTTTCTGTAGTACCCCTTGGGGGGAGTGTATACCCAAAAAGCGGACTTCTATGCTGCAATAGTCTATAGGACAGACTGACCCTAGACCCCCGGCATATCTTGTGAAATTCTCCTGTGTGAACTTAAGTATGCTATCTCTAATCCCCCCCCCCCTCTCTCTCAAAGGACCTGAGCCAAAGGACCATTCCTCAGGACTGCGTGGCCTGATAACACCTGGCTGTCCCCATCCCCAGTCCAACTGGTTGTGATCTCTCTCTCTCTCTCTCTCTCTCTCTCTCTCTCTCTCTCTCTCTCTCTCTCTCTCTCTCTCTCTCTCTCTCTCTCTCTCTCTCTCTCTCTCGCTGTCTAAACCTCTGAATGCTCGGCTATGGAAAGCCAACTGACTACATCCACAGTGATTATTTGACCCTGCTGGTCATCTATGAACGTTTGAACATCTTGAAGAACGATCTGACCTTAATGGCCATGTGCTCTTATAATTTCCACCTGGCACAGCCAGAAGAGGACTGGCCATCCCTCAGAACCTGATTCCTTTAGGTTTCTCCCTATGTTCCTTTCTAGGGAGTTTTCCCCTCCAGGCTGGGTTTCTGTATAAGCACTTTGTGACATCTGCTGGTGTGGATAGGGCTTTATAAATACATTAGATTGAACATTTGATTGACTCTCAATATGCAAGACACTTCAATTTCGTCTGTATTGCTGCATTACAATATCGTCTTCATAATTACATTTGGGAAAGCCGTGAGAGGAGAAACAAGCTCTGTGATCTATTTCAAATAGCCATGCAATGTGATTGACTAAAAATCATTTTTTGTTAGCCTACTACTGAAATGGCAAAAGGTCATGCAATTTTCTACTAACGTTTTTGAGATAAAGCATGAACACCGACATATACTGTAGACCTCAAGGATAAGTGTAATAAACATGGTTTAATTTGGAAATGATTAACTTCATTTGGGCATGCTCGGGTTGACATTCACACAGAATCGACCAAATATGTCGCCCCATTGTCACACCCTAATCTGTTTCACCTGTCTTCGTGCTTGTCTTCACCCCCTTCCAGGTGTCGCCCATCTTCCCCATTATCCCCTGTGTATTTATACCTGTGTGTTCTGTTTGTCTGTGGCCAGTTCGTTTTGTTTGTGAAACCTACCAGCGTTTGTTCCCCTGCTTCTGTCTATTTCTTGTTCCTGTTTCCTAGTACCTCCCGGTTTTGACCCTTCTGCCTGCCCTGACCCTGAGACTGCCTGCCATACTATACCTTGTCCCACCTTACTGGATTATTGACCCCTGCCTGCCCCGACCCTGAGACTTCCTGCCGTTCTGGACCCTTTGCACCTTCTCTGGATTACTGACCCCTGCCTGCCTTTGACCTGTCATTTGCCTGCCCCTGTATTAGAAATCAACTTTTGCTTTTTCAGCACTTTCTGCATCTGGTTCATACCTGAAACGTGATACCCATAACGTCTTGTAGTTTAGTTGCAGTTTAGTTTCTAGATCTATATACGGGATGAATGATGACTTATACCTCAACAGAAACAACAGCAGAAAATAAACACTTCTCATTGGCTGTCTCCGTTGATTTGCCTTTGAAGGACTGTCTTACCAATGGACTTCTCTAAAGAGAGGAAACTCTGATGCAGAGAGGACGCTTCGATCGACACTCCTGTCAATGTGTTTTTGGGGATGGGAGAGAGGGAGATGGAAAGAGAGAGATGAGAGGTAGCGAGAAAGAGAGATGGAAAGACCGAGATGAAAAGATAGAAAGCGATGGAGAGAAAGGGAACAGACAAAGTTAGACCAACAACAGTGATTTGATCAATTTATTTGTCAGATGAGGCGAATACAACAGCTTACAGTGAAATGCTTACTTACAAGCCCTTAACCAACAATGCAGTTTTAAGAAAGTACCTAAAAAAGTATGATACAAGAATAACAAATAATTAAAGAGCAGCAGTAAATAACAATAGCGGGTACTGGTACAGAGACAATGTGGAGGCTATATACAGGGGGTACCGGTACAGAGACAATGTGGAGGCTATATACAGGGGGTACCGGTACAGAGACAATGTGGAGGCTATATACAGGGGGTACCGGTACAGAGACAATGTGGAGGCTATATACAGGGGGTACTGGTACAGAGACAATGTGGAGGCTATATATAGGGGGTACCGGTACAGAGACAATGTGGAGGCTATATACAGGGGGTACCGGTACAGAGACAATGTGGAGGCTATATACAGGGGGTACCGGTACAGAGACAATGTGGAGGCTATATACAGGGGGTACCGGTACAGAGACAATGTGGAGGCTATATACAGGGGGTACCGGTACAGAGTCAATGTGGAGGCTATATACAGGGGGTACTGGTACAGAGACAATGTGGAGGCTATATACAGGGGGGTACCGGTACAGAGTCAATGTGGAGGCTATATACAGGGGGTACCGGTACAGAGACAATGTGGAGGCTATATACAGGGGTACTGGTACAGAGACAATGTGGAGGCTATATACAGGGGGGTACCGGTACAGAGACAATGTGGAGGCTATATACAGGGGTACTGGTACAGAGACAATGTGGAGGCTATATACAGGGGGTACCAGTACAGAGACAATGTGGAGGCTATATACAGGGTGTACCGGTACAGAGTCAATGTGGAGGCTATATACAGGGGGTACCGGTACAGAGTCAATGTGGAGGCTATATACAGGGGGTACCGGTACAGAGACAATGTGGAGGCTATATACAGGGGGTACCGGTACAGAGACAATGTGGAGGCTATATACAGGGGGTACCGGTACAGAGACAATGTGGAGGCTATATACAGGGGTACCGGTACAGAGACAATGTGGAGGCTATATACAGGGGTACCGGTACAGAGACAATGTGGAGGCTATATACAGGGGTACCGGTACAGAGACAATGTGGAGGCTAATACAGGGGTACCGGTACAGAGACAATGTGGAGGCTATATACAGGGGTACCGGTACAGAGACAATGTGGAGGCTATATACAGGGGGGTACCAGGGGTACAGAGACAATGTGGAGGCTATATACAGGGGGTACCGGTACAGAGACAATGTGGAGGCTATATACAGGGGTACCGGTACAGAGACAATGTGGAGGCTATATACAGGGGTACCGGTACAGAGACAATGTGGAGGCTATATACAGGGGGTACCGGTACAGAGACAATGTGGAGGCTATATACAGGGGGTACCGGTACAGAGACAATGTGGAGGCTATATACAGGGGGTACCGGTACAGAGACAATGTGCAGGGGCACCAGTGCCGAGGTAATTGAGGTAATATGTACATGTAGGTAGAGTTATTGATGTGACTAGGCATAGATAATAACATACAGTAGCAGCAGCGTAGAGGGGGGGGGGGGTCATTGCTCACAATGCAAATAGTCTGGGTAGCCATTTGACTAGATGTTCAGGAGTCTTATGGCTTGGGGGTAGAAGCTGTTTAGAAGTCTCTTGGACCTAGACTTGGACCTCTGGTACCGCTTGAGTTAAACCCATGGTGAATTTTGTGTGTGTGTGTGTGTGTGTGTGTGTGTGTGTGTGTGTGTGTGTGTGTGTGTGTGTGTGTGTGTGTGTGTGTGTGTGTGTGTGTGTGTGTGTGTGTGTGTGTGTGTGTGTATCACGCATGCAAGGGTATATTCTCTCAGCTGCATTCATATTGCCATTTGTGTCTATATATGTGTGTATTCGCACCTGTGTGCGTGGTCTTTAAAATGGTTTAGCTCAAGTGTCCAATTTGCAGCCAAACATGGCAAGAATATTGTTTTCCTGCTGGCTCTCCCTGCTCTTCATTCTATTGGCATCCATCTCGCTGTTACGCTTAGTTCTGCTACAGCTAATACCCTGCTCAATTGTGGCTAATTCTCACAATGTCAGCATGTGTGTGTGTGTGTGTGTGTGTGTGTGTGTGTGTGTGTGTGTGTGTGTGTGTGTGTGTGTGTGTGTGTGTGTGTGTGTGTGTGTGTGTGTGTGTGTGTGTGTGTGTGTGTGTGTGTGTGTGTGTGTGTGTGTGTGTGTGTCAACCTGACCAAGGTTCCACTCGTACGGACTAATGCAGGAGCAATTAAGATAAAGTAAAAGGTTTTATATCCACATTTGGGAAAAGCTTTCACTGAGTGCACCTCTCCAGAGACCTGTGTACGTTTCCCACCGGAGTTAAACATAACAGACTCAGTTACACGGCACAACAGCAAGCAAATTAATGAATGACTGAATGAAAGGATCCTAACGTCTGTCCATCTGTTTGCCTGTCTGGCTGGCCTTCTGGGCATATGTCTGTCCGTACATTTGTCCATGTCTTCATCCATCCATTCATACACTGTAAGACTTTTAAGAATATTTTAAGATTATTATTATACACAACACAAATGACTAGAGGTCAATAGGAAATTAACAATCAATGGAAATAGTTGTTTTTCAGTTCAACATCTGTTTAGAATCTGTGTGAGGGTTTCAGTCCTGGACCCATAGCTACGTGTGGCAAGATCTCATTGGTCTGAATCATCTAAACAGAGCCTGAAATAGGATACTTGTTAGGATACTTGTTATTTGGCCACTGGCCCAATTTTACTGCAAGGAATTCTAATTGGTCAACCACAGGCTAGGGTTGGGGGTTATAAATTACATCCAGTCACTTTGTTATGTGGAGAAGACTGAGGACAGGGAAGAATGAACATCTACCTCTCAGCATAACATCTGTGATTTGTTATTTTTGAATAAACCTATTTTTCTCCCCCTGATTTGCTTTAGGGTCTGTGTAATTGAAGAATAACATCAACTGCTAACAACAGTATAATACCCTAAATGTGTGTTACAGCATTCATACTGTTTATTGCACTGCATTATGGGTAAAATGCTATGGTCACCATAGCATCACCCACCTGTAGCACGCGCTCCAGCAGGTATATCTCTCTGGTCACACCCCAAAACCAATTCTTTCTTTGACCGCCTCTCCTTCCAGTTCTCTGCTGCCAATGACTGGAACGAACTACAAACATCTCTGAAACTGGAAACACTTATCTCCCTCACTAGCTTTAAGCACCAACTGTCAGAGCAGCTCACAGATTACTGCACCTGCACCTGTACATAGCCCACCTATAATTTAGCCCAAACAACTACCTCTTTCCCTACTGTATTTATTTTATTTTATATATTTATTTATTTATTTTGCTCCTTTGCACCCCATTATTTTTATTTCTACTTTTATTTTTTATTTTTTTATTTCTACTTTGCACATTCTTCCACTGCAAATCTACCATTCCAGTGTTTACTTGCTATATTGTATTTACTTTGCCACCATGGCCTTTTTTTTGCCTTTACCTCCCTTATCTCACCTCATTTGCTCACATCATATATAGACTTGTTTATACTGTATTATTGACTGTATGTTTGTTTTACTCCATGTGTAACTCTGTGTCGCTGTATGTGTCGAACTGCTTTGCTTTATCTTGGCTAGGTCGCAATTGTAAATGAGAACTTGTTCTCAACTTGCCTACCTGGTTAAATAAAGGTGACAATACAATATACTGTTATTAAATGTAATTCGAAAGCCCTCTTTAAAAATTACTCTAACATACTGTATTTCTTTACAGTAATAGCTTATGCCTACTGTAGATACAGATGTTTAGTTTTAGGCACCAGCCTCATGCTGTAGGGTGAGACACATGAAGCTCAGACTATTTTAATAAATATCTTCTTGTAGCGGCTGTTCTATCGAGAAATGGCTTGTTTCTAGCAGTTCAAAAGATGACCAATATGTTTTCGGATTGACGGCCCGCATTTTACACCTACATCACGTTGTGGGCCGTATTCGCGAGCCGCTAAACCTGATGCGAATGACCAGTGCACGATATTGTATCGAGGTGCCTGCCGACCTAAGGTGCAGTGTCACTGGTCAGCTGTAGCCTAACACAGTTTTGGTGGTGGAAACTAGTAACTAGGTGAAATTCCCCTCCCAGTATTATACAGTATTTCAAGTAGGATAGCATCCTACACAGGAAATAACTAATATTGGTAGCTATCTAGATGTCACCGTGATGTATTATACTCAATGGGGCGAGTATGAATGGCAAAAACACCGGGACTGTGTCCTTAGCTGTCACAACCCTGTGTGATTCGGGTTCACTTGGCTTTCATCTGCGCAACGTTTGTCCATATTGTCTCTCCCGCTAACCATTTGTTTCATTTAAAAAACATTGTTCCATAATGTTACAATAATAGTTCACTTTACCAGTAGTTCGCAAACATTTTGGTGGCACACAACAGAAAATGTTGTGAGTCTGGTAAAATAATCTGTGTAGGCTATGGAAATGTTGTATTAGTTTGCTAGGGTTTGAAGTAGGTGGATCTAGCTGTCCTATTTGTATTTGTTCAATGCCTCAATTGATTTTATAAACTATATTGGGTATATGCTGTAGAGGGTTTATAAAGGGGTTGTAATTACATTAACGATTATTTAATAATGTGTAAATGCCTTATAACCATTAATAATGTTATATCGCATTGGTCATAACAGTGCAATAACTGGACAGACTTTGCCAAATAGTGAGCCAATATTTACCTCCAGTTATTAACAATTTATAAATGCACTTACAAATGCGTATAAGGTTAACCTCTCTGCACACCGAACCCGTTAGCGGGCTACATAAATAGTGTCTCACGTTGCGAAAGCCTAAAATCTTGCTAATCCAACTGCGTTGTCAGATTTAAAAAAGGATTTACTGTGAAAGAATACGATGCGATTATCTGAGGACAGAGCCCCATAAAAACAACTATTTCAACCAGCACAGGCGCAACATAATCACAAACTGCATTAAAATAAATAGTTTACTTTTGACGGTCTTCCTCTGTTTGCAATCCCAATGCTCATTGTTACACATTGAATGGTCTTTTGCTTGATAAAATCCATTTTTATAGCCTAACGCGAAACATTTTGTGAACCGCTTGTGCCGTGAATTCCATCTCATTCAATTTTCGACAACACATTCGATATAAATACACACACTAAACGTGACTTTTCCAGTCATGTTTGGTTTCATTGCAATCAACTGGTTGTTTGTAACACAACCAAACCTGATGGGTCATTTCACAGGATGTATTGACCGAAAGAAACCGATTTGAAGACAACAAGTAATGACATCATTGTGCACCAATGATATGACAGCTGTTTAGTTGATTGACTGTATTTTAACCCAATAACCACTGATTGTCTTGAAATCTAGCTGGGTAGATAGCCAATGAGCTGAGGTAAAACGGCAATATGTAATGTTTATGTGTTGGAAGACCAACCCATGTAGTAAACTCCGGCGTAAAGAGGGTCATTCGCCATTGAAGTTTCATACCGGAAGGAGCAACACATCTTCCACTGGTTATATATCAATCAGTACGGCGTCTAAGTCAGGGAAAGCTAAATCTAAGTCTGGATATACAGCTGTACACACAATTTTAGAAGAAATTGATCGGGAAGGTGAGACAGAGATTGTTGGAGGACGATTAATTTAGCGATTGGAAGAATATTTTTTGGAACGAGAGAGGACATCGTTTTGGACTGGTAAGTACTTCTCATGCTAATGGCGTTGTTTGAAATTAATAATGTAAAATATTATTTGTGATTTTTTTAAATTTTAGTAGCAATATATAAAAATGTAATGTAATGAAATGTGAGATGCGTGTGTGAGATGCGTGTGTCTGCCCTCCCCCAACCCACACCCACACGAAATAGCCTATTTCAGGCTGTTGAGGGGAGGGCAGGCCCACAACAATGGCCAAAGTGAAATGGAGACAGTAGATACAGCTAATCTGTTGTAATATAATAAAGACAGTAGATCTAGCTGGCCTGTCATAATATAATAGAGACAGTAGATCCAGCTGAAATGTCTTAATATAAAATAGACAGTAGATCTAGCTGGTCTGTCAAAATATAAATGAGACAGTAGATCTAGCAGGTCTATAATAATATATTCAACCTTATGTTCCCTGTACTCTATATATATATATATATATATATGTGTTTATTATACCTGTTGATACAGGGCTCATATGTGAAACTATTCTAACTGAACATTTTCTTTCACATTGACACTGATTCCGAGTGGGAGCCCCCATTGCCAAGGTGTCCATCCCCCACTGAAGCTGGTTCATCCAGCTCCTGCCACAAGTGGTGTTCATCTGCCCAAATGTATTTCTGCAGGCATGGATGTGCCTCAGGGCCAAAAGGGCACAGCATGGAGGCGTCGTTGTGTTCTTTGCAAAATGAAGTCCCCCATCACCTGCACCACATGCTTGGTGACCCTCTGCTTTACAACAGAAACAGACTGCTATGGCACCTGGCATCAGCAGCAAAATGAAATGAAATTTCTGAAATTGTCCCCATCATCCTATCTGAATGTTTGTTTTGTCTTGTTCATTTAAAAAATGATGATACAACAATAAAAAAAAAAACGTATGTTTTTTTCATTGTATTATCTAAACCAGATCTATTGTGTTATATTCTGCCAAATTCAATTCACATTTACACCAACTATTGTTTTCTTTCAAATGGTATCAAGAATATGCATATCCTTGGTTCTGAGCCTGAGCTACAGGCAGTTAGATTTGGGTATGTCTTCAGGCGGAAATTGAAAAAAGTAGGGGGGGTAGCTGTAAGAGGATAACCCTTATGCATCATCATGCAACCTTATTTTATAGTTGCAGAGTTGAACAATAGTTATTTTCTCACTTGTGGGTGTGATGCTCTGGCCTAGGAACAGAAGAGGATGATTTTCATGATGTGTCTTGACCAAACTTAGAAACCTTGGTGCTAAATTTACATCCATGACATTATTCAATCAACATATTACCCCAGATTACATCAACACACTGAACTCTTCTATGTGATAGTCCAAGTATGGTGAATGCTCGGGTGTGAAATGGTAACCCTAACACCTTTGGTTGGTTGGTTGGTTGGTGAAACAGTGGACGAGGATCTGCATAGAAGAATGGGAGAAACTCCCCAAATACAGGTGTGCCACGCCTGTAGCGACTCAAGAAGAGTCGAGGCTGTAATAACTCCCCAAATACAGGTGTGCCACGCCTGTCGCGACTCAAGAAGAGTCGAGGCTGTAATTGCTGCCAAATGTGCTTAAACAAAGTTTTGAGATAAAGGGTCTGAATACTTATTACTACTTTTTTTATGTTTGCAAAACATTCTTAATCCTTGTTTTTGCTTTGTCAATATGGGGTATTATGATTAGGGCAAAAAACTATTTGATCAATTTTTACAATACGGCTGTAATGTATCAAAATGTGGAAAAAGTTACCGAAGGCACTGTAGATTGCAAAATAGTTGGGAAGAGCATTTCAATGTACTGATTCCATGGCACTTTGTTTATGAGCCAAAAACGAAGCCAGATTCAAAACCATTTAAATTATTTTACAAAATTCTTGCAACAAATAGAATGTTAAATATATGAGTGATTTTGCTGCGAAGAGACAGAATCATTTGATAATTTGTTTTGGTACTTTCATTATTGTCACGTATACTCCTTCTCCGGCCTCTAGGTCATCAGGCTGTTGATTATCCCGCACACCTGCTACTCATGACACTCACCTGGACTCCATCACCTCCTTGATTATCTTCTCTATATCTGTCACTCCTCTTGGTTCTTTCCTCAGGTGTTATTGACTCTGTCTCATGACACTCACCTGGACTCCATCACCTCCTTGATTATCTTCTCTATATCTGTCACTCCTCTTGGTTCTTTCCTCAGGTGTAATTGACTCTGTCTCATGACACTCACCTGGACTCCATCACCTCCTTGATTATCTTCTCTATATCTGTCACTCCTCTTGGTTCTTTCCTCAGGTGTTATTGACTCTGTCTCATGACACTCACCTGGACTCCATCACCTCCTTGATTATCTTCTCTATATCTGTCACTCCTCTTGGTTCTTTCCTCAGGTGTTATTGACTCTGTCTCATGACACTCACTAGGACTCCATCACCTCCTTGATTATCTTCTCTATATCTGTCACTCCTCTTGGTTCTTTCCACAGGTGTTATTGACTCTGTCTCATGACACTCACCAGGACTCCATCACCTCCTTGATTATCTTCCCTATATCTGTCACTCCCCTTGGTTCTTTCCTCAGGTGTAATTGACTCTGTCTCATGACACTCACCTGGACTCCATCACCTCCTTGATTATCTTCTCTATATCTGTCACTCCCCTTGGTTCTTTCCTCAGGTGTAATTGACTCTGTCTCATGACACTCACCTGGACTCCATCACCTCCTTGATTATCTTCTCTATATCTGTCACTCCCCTTGGTTCTTTCCTCAGGTGTAATTGACTCTGTCTCATGACACTCACCTGGACTCCATCACCTCCTTGATTATCTTCTCTATATCTGTCACTCCTCTTGGTTCTTTCCTCAGGTGTAATTGACTCTGTCTCATGACACTCACCAGGACTACATCACCTCCTTGATTATCTTCTCTATATCTGTCACTCCCCTTGGTTCTTTCCTCAGGTGTTATTGACTCTGTCTCATGACACTCACCTGGACTCCATCACCTCCTTGATTATCTTCTCTATATCTGTCACTCCTCTTGGTTCTTTCCTCAGGTGTTATTGACTCTGTCTCATGACACTCACCTGGACTCCATCACCTCCTTGATTATCTTCTCTATATCTGTCACTCCTCTTGGTTCTTTCCTCAGGTGTAATTGACTCTGTCTCATGACACTCACCAGGACTACATCACCTCCTTGATTATCTTCTCTATATCTGTCACTCCCCTTGGTTCTTTCCTCAGGTGTAATTGACTCTGTCTCATGACACTCACCTGGACTCCATCACCTCCTTGATTATCTTCTCTATATCTGTCACTCCCCTTGGTTCTTTCCTCAGGTGTAATTGACTCTGTCTCATGACACTCACCTGGACTCCATCACCTCCTTGATTATCTTCTCTATATCTGTCACTCCCCTTGGTTCTTTCCTCAGGTGTTATTGACTCTGTCTCATGACACTCACCTGGACTCCATCACCTCCTTGATTATCTTCTCTATATCTGTCACTCCCCTTGGTTCTTTCCTCAGGTGTAATTGACTCTGTCTCATGTCGGTGTTTGTGTTTCGTGTTCATGGTTTCTTTTACAGTTGAAGTCAGAAGTTTACATACACCTTAGCCAAATACATTTAAATTCAGTTTAACAATTCCTGACATTTAATCCAAGTAAAAATGCCCTGTTTTTGGTCAGTTAGGATCACCACTTTATTTTTTAAGAATGTGAAATGTCAGAATAATAGTAGAGAGAATGATTTATTTCAGCTTTTGTTTCTTTCATCACATTCCCAGTGGGTCAGAAGTTTACATACACTCAATTAGTATTTGGCAGTATTGCCTTTAAATTGTTTAACTTGGGTCAAAAGTTGTGGGTAGCCTTCTAACAAGCTTGCCACAATAAGTTGGGTGAATTTTGGCACATTCCTCCTGACAGAGCTGGTGTAACTGAGTCATATTTGTAGTCCACCTTGCTCGCACACGCGTTTTTCAGTTCTGCCCACAAATGTTCGATAGGATTGAGGTCAGGGATTTGTGATGGCCACTCCAATACCTTGACTTTGTTGTCCTTAAGCCATTTTGCCACGACTTTGGAAATACGCTTGGGGTCATTGTCCATTTGGTAGACCCATTTGCATCCAAGCTTTAACTTCCTGATGTCTTGAGATGTTGCTTCAATATATCCACATCATTTTCCTACCTCATGATGCCAGATATTTTGTGAAGTGCACCAGTCCCTCCTGCAGCAAAACAGCCCCACAACATGATGCTGCCAACCCCGTGGAGGAGGCAGGTCTGTCTGCCCAATATAAAGGATCAAGAGAGGAAGCGTTTATTGACGTATCGATTCCATGGTAATATAAAGTTGAGTTGATGTATAACATTGCGCAAGATTCAAGACTTCGTGTTATTCAGCTGAAATTCTTGTGCAGAATTCTTGCCACCAACAAAATGTTGAATATTTTGGGTATACAATCATCGCAGATCTACAGATTTTGTTGTTAGGATACAGAATCAATAGACCATTTTTTTTTGGTATTGCCCTTGGGTTTCTGGTATCAGGTTGAGGAATGGCTGAAAAAGCACAACATTAATCTAAAATTCACCCTAGAAATAGCATTGTTAGGAGATCTGGAAAGACCGGGTAATTCAATTACTAATATTAATACTTATCTTCAACTGGCAATCTGTGGATTCTATTTGATAAGGTAGATCGAATAGAGCATGATGCTGCCACCCCGGTGCTTGGGATGGTGTTCTTCCACTTGCAAGCCTCCCCATTTCTCCTCCAAACATAATGATGGTCATTATGGCCAAACAGTTCTATTTTAGCTTCATCAGACCAGAGGACATTTCTCCAAAAAGTATGATCTTTGTCCCCATGTGCAAAACCGTAGTCTGGCTTTTTTTATATAGCGGTTTTGGAGCAGTGGCTTCTTCCTTGCTGAGCGGCCTTTCAGGTTATGTCGATATAGGACTCGTTTAACTGTGGATATTGTCATGTTTTGTCATTGATTATCATGTCTTGTCCCTGTACTTCCCCTTCTATTCGTTTCCCTCTGCTGGTCTTATTAGGTTCTTTCCCTCTTTCTATCCCTCTCTCTCCTCCCCCTCCCTCTCTCACTCTCTCGCTCTCTCTTCTCTCTATCGTTCCGTTCCTGCTCCCAGCTGTTCCTATTCCCCTAATCAATCATTTAGTCTTCCCACACCTGTTCCTTATCTTTTCCCCTGATTAGAGTCCCTATTTCTTCCCTTGTTTTCCGTTCCTGTCCTGTCGGATCCTTGTCTATTTTTCACCGTGCTGTGTTTGTGTATCGCCCTGTCGTGTCGTGTTTCCCTCAGATGCTGCGTGGTGAGCAGGTGTCTGAGTCTGCTAAGTTCAAGTGCCTTCCCGAGGCAACCTGCTGTTCAAGATCGAGTCTCCAGTCTGTTCTCGTCATTACGAGTGGAAATTGTTTTATTTGATTGTATTTTTACTTTACTGGATTAAAGACTCTGTTTTCGCCAAGTCGCTTTTGGGTCCTCATTCACCTGCATAACAGAAGGATCCGACCAAGGAATGGACCCAGCGACTACAGATGCTCGTAACACTGCCGTCGAGATCCAAGGAGCCATGCTCGGCAGACACGAGCAGGAATTGTCTGCTGCTCGCCATGCCGTGGAGAACCTGGCCGCTCAGGTTTCCGACCTCTCTGGACAGTTCCAGAGTCTTCGTCTCGTGCCACCTGTTACTTCCTGGCCTGCCGAGCCTCCGGAACCTAGGGTTAATAACCCACCTTGCTACTCCGGGCAGCCCACGGAGTGCCGCTCCTTTCTCACCCAGTGTGATATTGTGTTCTCTCTCCAACCCAACACATACTCTAGCGAGAGAGCTCGGGTTGCTTACGTCATTTCACTCCTTACTGGCCGGGCTCGAGAGTGGGGCACAGCTATCTGGGAGGCAAGGGCTGATTGTTCTAACAATTACCAGAACTTTAAAGAGGAGATGATTCGGGTTTTTGACCGTTCAGTTTTTGGTGGGGAGGCTTCTAGGGCCCTGGCTTCCCTATGCCAAGGTGATCGATCCATAACGGATTACTCTATAGAGTTTCGCACTCTTGCTGCCTCTAGTGACTGGAACGAGCCGGCGCTGCTCGCTCGTTTTCTGGAGGGACTCCACGCAGTGGTCAAAGATGAGATTCTCTCTCGGGAGGTTCCTTCCAGTGTGGACTCTTTGATTGCTCTCGCCATCCGCATAGAACGACGGGTAGATCTTCGTCACCAAGCTCGTGGAAGAGAGCTCGCGTCAACGGTGTTTCCCTGCTCCGCATCGCAACCATCTCCCTCCTCTGGCTCAGAGACTGAGCCCATGCAGCTGGGAGGTATTCGCATCTCGACCAAGGAGAGGGAACGGAGGATCACCAACCGCCTGTGCCTCTATTGCGGATTTGATGGACATTTTGTCAATTCATGTCCAGTAAAGGCCAGAGCTCATCAGTAAGCGGAGGGCTACTGGTGAGCGCTACTACTCAGGTCTCTTCATCTAGATCCTGTACTACTATGTCGGTCCATCTACGCTGGACCGGTTCGGGTGCTACATGCAGTGCCTTGATTGACTCTGGGGCTGAGGGTTGTTTCATGGACGAAGCATGGGCTCGGAAACATGACATTCCTTTCAGACAGTTAGACAAGCCTACGCCCATGTTTGCCTTAGATGGTAGTCATCTTCCCAGTATCAGATTTGAGACACTACCTTTAACTCTCACAGTATCTGGTAACCACAGTGAGACTATTTCTTTTTTGATTTTTCGTTCACCTTTTACACCTGTTGTTTTGGGTCATCCCTGGCTAGTATGTCATAATCCTTCTATTAATTGGTCTAGTAATTCTATCCTATCCTGGAACGTTTCTTGTCATGTGAAGTGTTTAATGTCTGCCATCCCTCCCATTTCTTCTGTCCCCACTTCTCAGGAGGAACCTGGCGATTTGACAGGAGTGCCGGAGGAATATCATGATCTGCGCACGGTCTTCAGTCGGTCCCGAGCCAACTCCCTTCCTCCTCACCGGTCGTATGATTGTAGTATTGATCTCCTTCCGGGGACCACTCCTCCTCGGGGTAGACTATACTCTCTGTCGGCTCCCGAACGTAAGGCTCTCGAGGATTATTTATCTGTGTCTCTTGACGCCGGTACCATAGTGCCTTCTTCCTCTCCGGCCGGGGCGGGGTTCTTTTTGTTAAGAAGAAGGACGGTACTCTGCGCCCCTGCGTGGATTATCGAGGGCTGAATGACATAACGGTTAAGAATCGTTATCCGCTTCCCTTATGTCATCAGCCTTCGAGATTCTGCAGGAGCCAGGTGCTTTACTAAGTTGGACCTTCGTAACGCTTACCATCTCGTGCGCATCAGAGAGGGGGACGAGTGGAAAACGGCGTTTAACACTCCGTTAGGGCATTTTGAGTACCGGGTTCTGCCGTTTGGTCTCGCCAATGCGCCAGCTGTTTTTCAGGCATTAGTTAATGATGTTCTGAGAGACATGCTGAACATCTTTGTTTTTGTCTATCTTGACGATATCCTGATTTTTTCACCGTCACTCGAGATTCATGTTCAGCACGTTCGACGTGTTCTACAGCGCCTTTTAGAGAATTGTCTCTACGTAAAGGCTGAGAAGTGCTCTTTTCATGTCTCCTCCGTTACTTTTCTCGGTTCCGTTATTTCCGCTGAAGGCATTCAGATGGATTCCGCTAAGGTCCAAGCTGTCAGTGATTGGCCCGTTCCAAGGTCACGTGTCGAGTTGCAGCGCTTTTTAGGTTTCGCTAATTTCTATCGGCGTTTCATTCGTAATTTCGGTCAAGTTGCTGCCCCTCTCACAGCTCTTACTTCTGTCAAGACGTGTTTTAAGTGGTCCGGTTCTGCCCAGGGAGCTTTTGATCTTCTAAAAGAACGTTTTACGTCCGCTCCTATCCTCGTTACTCCTGACGTCACTAGACAATTCATTGTCGAGGTTGACGCTTCAGAGGTAGGCGTGGGAGCCATTCTATCCCAGCGCTTCCAGTCTGACGATAAGGTTCATCCTTGCGCTTATTTTTTCTCATCGCCTGTCGCCATCTGAGCGCAACTATGATGTGGGTAACCGTGAACTGCTCGCCATCCGCTTAGCCCTAGGCGAATGGCGACAGTGGTTGAGGGGGCGACCGTTCCTTTTTGTCGTTTGGACAGACCATAAGAACCTTGAGTACATCCGTTCTGCCAAACGACTTAATGCCCGTCAAGCTCGTTGGGCGTTGTTTTTCGCTCGTTTCGAGTTTGTGATTTCTTACCGTCCGGGTAGCAAAAACACCAAGCCTGATGCCTTATCCCGTCTGTTTAGTTCTTCTGTGGCTTCTACTGATCCCGAGGGGATTCTTCCTTATGGGCGTGTTGTCGGGTTGACAGTCTGGGGAATTGAAAGACAGGTTAAGCAAGCACTCACGCACACTGCGTCGCCGCGCGCTTGTCCTAGTAACCTCCTTTTCGTTCCTGTTTCCACTGCGTCTGGCTGTTCTTCAGTGGGCTCACTCTGCCAAGTTAGCTGGTCATCCCGGTGTTCGAGGCACTCTTGCGTCTATTCGCCAGCGCTTTTGGTGGCCGACTCAGGAGCGTGACACGCGCCGTTTCGTGGCTGCTTGTTCGGACTGCGCGCAGACTAAGTCGGGTAACTCTCCTCCTGCCGGTCGTCTCAGACCGCTCCCCATTCCTTCTCGACCATGGTCTCACATCGCCCTAGACTTCATTACCGGTCTGCCTTTGTCTGCGGGGAAGACTGTGATTCTTACGGTTGTCGATAGGTTCTCTAAGGCGGCACATTTCATTCCCCTCGCTAAACTTCCTTCCGCTAAGGAGACGGCACAAATCATCATCGAGAATGTGTTCAGAATTCATGGCCTCCCGTTAGACGCCGTTTCAGACAGAGGCCCGCAATTCACGTCACAGTTTTGGAGGGAGTTCTGTCATTTGATTGGTGCGTCCGTCAGTCTCTCTTCCGGGTTTCATCCCCAGTCTAACGGTCAAGCAGAGAGGGCCAATCAGACGATTGGTCGCATACTACGCAGCCTTTCTTTCAGAAACCCTGCGTCTTGGGCAGAACAGCTCCCCTGGGCAGAATACGCTCACAACTCGCTTCCTTCGTCTGCTACCGGGTTATCTCCGTTTCAGAGTAGTCTGGGTTACCAGCCTCCTCTGTTCTCATCCCAGCTTGCCGAGTCCAGCGTTCCCTCCGCTCAAGCGTTTGTCCAACGTTGTGAGCGCACCTGGAGGAGGGTGAGGTCTGCACTTTGCCGTTACAGGGCACAGACTGTGAGAGCCGCCAATAAACGCAGGATTAAGAGTCCAAGGTATTGTTGCGGCCAGAGAGTGTGGCTTTCCACTCGCAACCTTCCTCTTACGACAGCTTCTCGTAAGTTGACTCCGCGGTTCATTGGTCCGTTCCGTGTCTCCCAGGTCGTCAATCCTGTCGCTGTGCGACTGCTTCTTCCGCGACATCTTCGTCGCGTCCATCCTGTCTTCCATGTCTCCTGTGTCAAGCCCTTTCTTCGCACCCCCGTTCGTCTTCCCTCCCCCCCCTCCCGTCCTTGTCGAGAGCGCACCTATTTACAAGGTACGTAAGATCATGGACATGCGTTCTCTGGGACGGGGTCACCAATACTTAGTGGATTGGGAGGGTTACGGTCCTGAGGAGAGGAGTTGGGTTCCGTCTCGGGACGTGCTGGACCGTTCACTTATTGATGATTTCCTCCGTTGCCGCCAGGATTCCTCCTCGAGTGCGCCAGGAGGCGCTCGGTGAGTGGGGGGGGTACTGTCATGTTTTGTCATTGATTATCATGTCTTGTCCCTGTGCTTCCCCTTCTATTCGTTTCCCTCTGCTGGTCTTATTAGGTTCTTTCCCTCTTTCTATCCCTCTCTCTCCCCCTCCCTCTCTCACTCTCTCGCTCTCTCTTCTCTCTATCGTTCCGTTCCTGCTCCCAGCTGTTCCTATTCCCCTAATCAATCATTTAGTCTTCCCACACCTGTTCCTTATCTTTTCCCCTGATTAGAGTCCCTATTTCTTCCCTTGTTTTCCGTTCCTGTCCTGTCGGATCCTTGTCTATTTTTCACCGTGCTGTGTTTGTGTATCGCCCTGTCGTGTCGTGTTTCCCTCAGATGCTGCGTGGTGAGCAGGTGTCTGAGTCTGCTAAGTTCAAGTGCCTTCCCGAGGCAACCTGCTGTTCAAGATCGAGTCTCCAGTCTGTTCTCGTCATTACGAGTGGAAATTGTTTTATTTGATTGTATTTTTACTTTACTGGATTAAAGACTCTGTTTTCGCCAAGTCGCTTTTGGGTCCTCATTCACCTGCATAACAGATATAGGTACTTTTGTACCTGTTTCCTCCAGCATCTTCACAAGGTCCTTTGCAGTTGTTCTGGGATTAATTTGCGCTTTTCGCACCAAAGTACGTTAATCTCCAGGAGACAGAACGCGTCTCCTTCCTGAGCGGTATGACGGCTGCGTGGTCCCATGGTGTTTATACTTGCATACTATTGTTTTGTACAGATGAACATGGTACCTTCAGGCGTTTGAATATTTCTCCCAAGGATGAACCAGACTTGTGGAGGTCTACAATTATTTTCTGAGGTCTTGGCTGATTCCTTTTGACTTTCCCATGATATCAAGCAAAGAGGTACTTGGTTTGAAGGTAGGCCTTGAAATACATTCACAGGTACACCTCCAATTGACTCAAAATATGTCAATTAGCCTATCAGAAGCTTCTAAAGCCATGACATAATTTTCTGGAATTTTCCAAGCTGTTTAAAGGCACAGTCAGCTTAGTGTATGTAAACTTCTGACCCACTGGAATTGTGATTCAGTGAATTATAAGTGAAATAATCTGTCTTTAAATAATTGTTGGGAAAATTACTTGTGTCCTGCACAAAACTATAGTTTGTTAACAAGAATTTTGTGGAGTGGTTGGAAAATGATTTTTAATGACTCCAATGTAAGTCTATGTAAACTTCCGACTTCAATTGTACATGTCGATAAAAGATGCCACAGTTGACAGTGCATGTCAGAGGGAAAAAAACATGAGGTAGAAGGAAATATTCATAGGGCACCGAGACAGCAGTGTCGAGGCACAAATCTGGGGAAGGGTAAAAAAAACGTCTCTAGCATTGAAATTCCCCAAGAACACAGTGGCCTCCATCATTCTTAAATGTAAGAAATTTGCTCGAGCTGGCCGCCTGGCCAAACTGAGCAATCTGGGTAGAAAGGCCTGGTCAGGGAGGTGACCAAAAAGGCGATGGTCAATCTGACAGTGCTGCAGAGTACCTATGTGGAAATGGGAGAAACTTCCAGAAGGGCAACCGTCTCTGCAGCACTCCACCAATCAGGCCTTTATGGTAGAGTGGCCAGACAGAAGCCACTGTTCAGTAAAAGGCACATGACAGCCTGCTTAGAGTTTGTCAAAAGGCACCTAAAGGACTCTCATACCATGAGAAACAAGATTCTCTGGTCTGATGAAGCCAAGATTAAAATATTTGGCCTGAATGCCTAGCATCATGTCTGGAGGAAACCTGGTACCATCCCTACGGTGAAGTATAGTCATGGCAGCACAATATTGTGGGGATATTTTTCAGTGGAAGGGATTGGGAGACTAGTCAGGATCAAGGGAAAGATGAACGGAGCAAAGTACAGAGAGATCCTTGATGAAAACCTGCGCCAGAGCTCTTATGACCTCAGACTGATGAAGATTTACCTTCCAACAGGACAAACCCCTAAGCACACAGCCAAGACAACACAGGAGTGGCTTCGGGACAAGTCTCTGAATGTCCTTGAGTGGACCAGCCAGAACCCGGACTTGAACCCGATTGAACATCTCTGGAGAGACCTGAAAATAGCTGTGCAGCAACGCTCCCCATCCAGCCTGACAGAGCTTGAGAGGATCTGCAGAGAAGAACAGGAGAAACTCCCCAAATACAGCTGTTCCTAGCTTGTAGCGTCATACCCAAGAATACTCAAGGCTGTAATCACTGCCAAAGGTGCTGAAAACAAAGTACTGATTAAAGGGTCTGAATACTTATGCAAATTTGATATTTCAGTTTTAAAAATTATTAATCTGCAAAAATGTCTAAAAAACAATTGTTTGCTGGAAAACAAAATATTTAATGCATTTAGAATAAGGCTGTAGCGTAACAAAATATGGAAAAAGTCTAGGGGTCTGAACACATTCCGATTGTACTGTATATACAGTACCAGTCAAAAGTTTGGACACACCTACTCATTCCAGGGTTTATATTTATTTTAATTATTTTCTATATTGTAGAATAATAGAGAAGACATGAAAACTATGAAATAACTAATATGGAATCATGTAGTAAGCAAAAAAGTGTTAAACAAATCAAAATATATGTTTTATTTGAGATTCTTCAAAGTTGCCACCCTTCACCTTGATGACAGCTTTGCACACTCTTAGCATTCTCTCAACCAGCTTCATGAATTAGTCACTTGGAATGCATTTCTATTAACAGGTGTGCCTTGTTCACCCACAACTGTGTGGCCAAACACGACTCCAACACCATCATTAAGTTTGCTGATGACACAACAATGGTAGGCCTGTTCACCGACAACAATGAGACAGCCTATAGGGAGGAGGACAGAGAACTGACAGTGTGGTGCCAGGACAACACCTTCTCCCTCAATGTGAACAAGACAAAGGAGCTGATCATGGACTACAGGCAAAGGCGGGCCGAACAGGCCCCCATAAAGATCGATGGGGCTGTAGTGGAGCAGGTTGAGAGTTTCAGGATCCTTGTTGTCCACATCACCAATGAACTATTATGGTCCAAACACACCAAGACAGTCGTGAAGAGGGCAAGACAAAACTTTTTCCCCTACAGGAGACTGAAAAGATTTGGCATGGGTCCACAGATCCTCAAAAAGTTATACAGTTGCACCATCGAGAGCATGATCACCGCCTGGTATGGCAACTGCTCAGCATCTGACCATAAGGCGCTACAGAGGGTAATGCGTACGGCCCAGTACATCACTGGGTCCAAGCTTCCTACCATCCAGGACATATATAATAGTCAGTCTCAGAAAGCCCATAAAATTGTCAGAGACTCCAGTCACCCAAGTCATAGACTGTTCTCTCTACTACCACACGGCAAGCGGTACCGGAGCGCCAAGTCTAGAACCAAAAGGCTCCTTAACAGTTTCTACCCCAAGCCATAAGACTGCTGAACAATTAATCAAATGGCCACCGGACTATTACATTGACCCCCTCTCCATTTGTTTTGTACACTGCTGCTACTCGTTGTTTATTATCTATGCAGTCACTTCACCCCTACCTACATGTACAAATTACCTCAACTAACCTGTAACCCCGCACATTGACTTGGTACCGGTACCCCCTGTATATAGCCTCCACATTGACTCTGTACTGGTACCCCCTGTATATAGCCTCCACATTGACTTGGTACCGGTACCCCCTGTATATAGCCTCCACATTGACTCTGTACTGGTACTCCCTGTATATAGCCTCCACATTGACTTGGTACCGGTACCCCCTGTATATAGTCTCCACATTGACTCAGTACTGGTACCCCTGTATATAGCCTCCACATTGACTCTGTACCAGTACCCCTGTATATAGTCTCCACATTGACTCAGTACCGGTACCCCCTGTATATAGCCTCCACATTGACTTGGTACCGGTACCCCTGTATATAGCCTCCACATTGACTTGGTACCGGTACCCCCTGTATATAGCCTCCACATTGACTTGGTACCGGTACCCCCTGTATATAGCCTCCACATTGACTTGGTACCGGTACCCCCTGTATATAGCCTCCACATTGACTTGGTACCGGTACCCCTGTATATAGCCTCCACATTGACTTGGTACCGGTACCCCCTGTATATAGCCTCCACATTGACTTGGTACCGGTACCCCTGTATATAGCCTCCACATTGACTTGGTACCGGTACCCCCTGTATATAGCCTCCACATTGACTTGGTACCGGTACCCCCTGTATATAGCCTCCACATTGACTTGGTACCGGTACCCCCTGTATATAGCCTCCACATTGACTTGGTACCGGTACCCCCTGTATATAGCCTCCACATTGACTTGGTACCGGTGCCCCCTGTATATAGCCTCCACATTGACTCTGTACTGGTACCCCCTGTATATAGCCTCCACATTGACTCTGTACCAGTACCCCCTGTATATAGCCTCCACACTGACTCTGTACCAGTACTCCCTGTATATAACCTCCACATTGACTCGGTACCGGTACCCCCTGTATATAGCCTCGTTATTGTTATGTTATTGTGTTACTTTTGATTATTTTAAACTTTTAACTTTAATTTATTTGGTAAATATTTTCTTAACTCTTTTTGATCTGCACTGTTGGTTAAGGGCTTGTAAAAGTAAGCATTTCACGGTAAGGTCTACACTTGTATACATAAAGATGAATTTGATTTGATTTTGATTTGTTAAAAGCTAATTTGTGGAATTTCTGTCCTTCTTCATGTGATTGAGCCAATCAGTTGTGTGACAAGGTAGGGGTGGTATTCAGTATATAGCCCTATTTGGTAAAAGATCAAGTCCATATTATGGCGAGAACAACTCAAATAAGCAAAGAGAAACGACAGTCCATCATTACAGTCCATCATTACTTTAAGACAAGAAGGTCAGTCAATACGGTAACTTTCAAGAAGTTTGAAAGTTTCTTAAAGTGTCTGAAAAACCATCAAGTGCGATGATGGAACTGGCTCTCATGAGGACCGCCACAGGAATGGAAGACCCAGAGTTACCTCTGCTGCAGAGGATAAGTTCATTAGAGTTAACTGGCTCTCATGAGGACGGCCACAGGAATGGAAGACCCAGAGTTACCTCTGCTGCAGAGGATAAGTTCATTAGAGTTACCAGGCTCTCATGAGGACGGCCACAGGAATGGAAGACCCAGAGTTACCTCTGCTGCGGAGGATAAGTTCATTAGAGTTACCAGCCTCAGAAATTGCAGCCCAAATAAATGCTTCACAAAGTTCAAATAACAGACACATCTCAACATCAACTCTTCAGAGAAGACTGTGTGAATCAGGCCTTTATACAGTCAAATTGCTAATAAAGGACACCAATAAGAAGATACTTGTTTGGGCCTAGAAGCACGAGCAATGGACATTAGACCGGTGGAAATCTGCCTGATCTGTCTAGATTTGAGATTTTTGGTTCCAACCAGCGTGTCTTTGTGAGACGTAGAGGAGGTGAACAGATAATCTCTGCATCTGTGGTTCCAACCGTGATGGTGGTGGGGTACTGTGCTGGTGACACTGTGCTGGTGACACTGTGCTGGTGACACTGTGCTGGTGACACTGTGCTGGTGACACTGTGCTGGTACTGTGCTGGTGGGGTACTGTGCTGGTGGGACACTGTGCTGGTGACACTGTGCTGGTGACACTATGCTGGTGACTGTGCTGGTGACACTGTGCTGGTGGGGTACTGTGCTGGTGACACTGTGCTGGTGACACTGTGCTGGTGACACTGTCAGTGATCAATTTAGAATTCAAGGCACACTTATCCAGCATGTCTACCACAGTGTTCTGCAGCGATACCCCGTCCCATCTGGTTTGCCCTTAGTGGGTCGATCATTTGTTTTTCAACAGGATAATGACGCACCACACCCCCAGCCTGTGTAAGGGCTATTTGTCCAAGAAGGAGAGTGATGGAGTGCTGCATCAGATGACCTGGACTCCACAATCACCTGACCTCAACCCAATTGAGATGATTTGGGATGAATTGGACCGCAGAGTGAGGGAAAAGCAGCCAACAAGTACTCAGCATATGTGGGAACTCCTTGGAAAAGCATTACAGGTGAAGCTGGTTGAGAGAATGCCACGGGTGTGCAAAGCTGTCATCAAGGCAAAGGGTGGGTACTTTGAAGAATATAAAATGTGAAATATAGTGTGGTTTGTTGAACAGTCTTTTGATTACTATGTGATTCCATACATGTTATTTACTCATTTTGATGCTACATTCTACAATGTAGAAAATAATCAAACTAAAGAAAAACCTCCAAACATTTCACTGGTACTGTATGTGCTTTCACATTCAATACATTGAATCCATGATCCTCGTTGTATATGAAAATATCTTAGCGCTCACAGTGTCTCTAACTTATATAATATTTTTAATTTTAGCAGATTAAAACATTTTTTCAATATATTCAAGCTGATTTGGGTTATGGATTTACTTGATCAGGATGATATTACAGATGATTTTACCATCATAGGTTGGTTTAGTGTCTCTAAAAGGGAAATTTGCCATGAATAGACCCATAAACTGAATTAGTGTACTAATGTAACAGATATCTAATATCAATAGGTTGGTTTAGTGTCTCTTGCACAATGGTAGACCTGGTTTATGTGAGTTTTGCTTAATAGTCACAAGGATAGACCTGGTTTAAATAAGATATTTCTGTTTTACATTTTTAACATATTTGCAAAAAATATGTAAAAATGTGTTTTCACTTTGTCGTTATGGAGTATTGATTGTATATCGAGGAATTTTTTTTAAGGATAAGGCTGTAACGTAACAAAATATGAAAAAGGTCAAGGGGTCTTAATACTTTCTGAATATATTAATGAAGTATAATTTAAGTATATTTAAATAAACAATTTTAACACTTGGGATGTTTGTTTTCAATATCATATTTATATCGGAACGTTTCAAAACGCTGCGTGCGGCTGAACGTGACCCAGGAAGTACCTTTGGATGTGGCTAAAGAGTAACCAGGGCGGAACCCATAGCATATAGAGTACCACAATACGAGTCACAATAACCCAGAAACCCTAGCAGTCAAACAGGGAAATGTTTCCAATCGTTTTTCCAAAAGTTTTTTTTAGAAACACTTAAAATAAAGGCTGTGTTTCATGTAGGCTTACCCTGGTGTGACATTTTGATTACTGTGTAAATCTCTCTAGGACAATGTAACTCATATAAATACATTTGTCTGTGTCTACTCATACTAGTTTTATCATACCCTTTTATTTATTTTTGACCTTGTTTAACAGGTTTACATTTGAAGAGTAACTCTATGAAAGCAGGGTCCCAGGTTGTATTTGGCTTGCCTGGGTCCAGTTGCCAAGTTCTATGACCTTTTATTGTGAAATACAGAGTTATGCGCCTTTAATTCACATTGACCTTTAGGTTTTGCTCTGGAAACGTTGTTGGCATCTCTGGAGAGAAATATGTATGTTGAGAGGAAATGTTTTGAAGCCCTGTGTTACTTACTGTCTCCCCTAGGGCCTCGCTCCAGACAGACAGAAAACCTCTCTCTCATTGAGAATCTTAGGGCTGGATCTGAAGTACCATATTACGTAGGCAGAATGGGCTGAGCCATTGGCATTATTCTGACCTTTCTGAACACTTTATTTATTTATTTTTATTTCACCTTTATTTAACCAGGTAGGCCAGTTGAGAACAAGTTGTCATTTACAACTGCGACCTGGCCAAGATAAAGTTAAGCAGTGTGACAACAACAACAGCACAGAGTTACACATGGGATAAACAAAAGTACAGTCAATAACACAATATAAAAATCTATATAGTGTGTGCAAATAGAGTAAGAGTAGGGAGGTAAAGGCAATAAAATAGGCCATAGTGGCGAAATAATGACAATTTATCATTAACACTGGAGTGATAGATGTGCAGATGATGATGTGCTGTGTAGAGATACTGCGGTGCAAAAGATCAAGAGGATAAATAACAATATGGGGATGAGGTAGTTGGTATTAACCCTGTATTATGTGAGGTAAAAACAGATGACAGTAAAAGGATGACAAATACCATTACAAACCGAATCAAAATAAGTGTGTGTGTGTGTGTGTGTGTGTGTGTGTGTGTGTGTGTGTGTGTGTGTGTGTGTGTGTGTGTGTGTGTGTGTGTGTGTGTGTGTGTGTGTGTGTGTGTGTGTGTGTGTGTGTGTGTGTGTGTGTGTGTGTGTGTGCGCGCATCCTTGTCTGTGTCTCCATGTCCTCGCTTCAGAGCGTGAGAGAAGTTATTGATATATCTATATTAGAAAGGAAAGAGATATGGGAAGAGAGGAAGAAAACCTGTGGAAATGGAACACACTTCCCGTAGAGATGACAACAAAATGACAACAGTGCAGTAGTGTAAAGTACTTAAGAAAAAATACATTCCTAGAGAAAATAATGTCCTCCATACATCTTCCCTCACACCCAAAAGTACTCGTTACATTTTGACAGGAAAATGGTCCAATTCACACACTTATCAAGAGAACATACCTGCTCATGCCTCTGATCTGGCAGAATCACAAAACACAAATGCTTTGTTTGTAAATTAATGACTGAGTGTTGGAGTGTGCCCCTGGCTATCCATAAATAAAACATTTGATCTGCACAACATGCCTACCACTTTGAAGATGCAAAATATTTTTTATTGTGAAACAAACAAGAAATAAGACAAAAAAACAGAAAACTTGAGCGTGTCTAACTTTTCACACCCCCAAAGTCAATATTTTGTAGAGCCACCTTTTGCAGCAATTACAGCTGCATGTCTCTTGGGGTATGTTTTTGCCCATTCTTCAAGGCATCACTGCTCCAACTCCTTCAAGTTGGATGGGTTCCGCTGGTATACAACAATATTTAAGTCATACCACAGATTCTCAATTGGATTGAGGTCTGGGCTTTGACTAGGCCATTCCAAGACATGTAAATGTTTCCCCTTAAACTGCTTGAGTATTGCTTTAGCAGTATGCTTAGGGTCATTGTCCTGAAGGAGGGTGAACCTCCGTCCCAGTCTTAAATCTCTGGAAGACTGAAACAGGTTTCCCTCAAGAATTTCTCTGTATTTAGTGCCATCCTTCATTCCTTCAATTCTGACCAGTTTCCCAGTCCCTGCCAATGAAAAACATCCCCAGAGTATGATGCTGCCACCACCATGCTTCACTTTGGGTATGGTGTTCTCAGGGTGATGAGAGGTGTTGGGTTTGCGCCAGACATAGCATTTTCCTTGATGGCCAAAAAGCTACATTTAGTCTCATCTGACCAGAGTACCTTCTTCAATATGTTTGAGGAGAGTCTCTCACATGCCTTTTGGCGAACACCAAACCTGTTTGCTTATTTTGTTCTTTAAGCAATGGTTTTTTTCTGGTCACTCTTCCGTAAAGCCCAGCTCTGTGGAGTGTATGGCTTAAAGTGGTCCTATGGACAGATACTACACTCTCCACTGTGGAGCTTTGCAGCTCGTTCAGGGTTATCTTTGGTCTCTTTGTTGCCTCTCTGATTTAATGCCCTCGCCTGGTCTGTGAGTTTTGGTGGGCTGCCCACTCTTGGCAGGTTGTTGTGGTGCCATATTATTTCCATTTGATGTAATGGTGCTCTGTGGGATGTTCAAAGTTTCTGATATTTTTTAATAACCCAACCCTGATCTGTACTTTTCCACAACTTTGTCCCTGACCTGTTTGGAGAGCTCCTTGGTTTCCATGGTGCTGCTACTTGGTGGTGCCCCTTGCTTAGTGGTGTTGGAGACTCTAGACTCCTTCAGAACAGGTGTATATATACTGAGATCGTGTGACAGATCATGTGACACTTAGATTGCACACAGGTGGACTTTATTTAACTAATTATGTGACTTCTGAAGGTAATTGGCTGCACCAGATCTTATTTGGGGGCTTCAAAGCAAAGGGGGTGAATACATATGCACGCACCACTTTTCCATTGTTTATTTTTGAACCTGTTGAAGATCTTGAGTCCCAATTGGGAACTTTCCCCCCCACGTTCAGCTGGAAGGTGGCGCATGGAACGCAAAAGTATTCCAAAAAATATTTAACCTCCACACATTAACAAGTCCAATAGCTCAAATGAAAGATAAACAACTTGTTTATCTACCCAGCAAGTCAGATTTCTAAAATGTTTTACAGCGAAAACATAGCACATATTTATGTCAAACCACCGCCGCAGACATAGCTCATTTGCATAGCCAAGTTGGAAAAAATATGCAATCAACAAACGCAGGATTAAAAGAAAAATAATTTCACTAACCTTTTGAAATCTTCATCAGATGACAGTAATATAACATGTTACACAGTACATTTATGTTTTTTTCAATAATATGCTATATATATCCATAAATCTCTGTTTACAATGACGCATCGTTCAAAAAATGCTACTCAAATGTCCGGAGAAATGACGATAGCTCCGGCAGATAACGTCAGCTAACAAGGAATACACATCATAAACTTTGACTAAATATACATGTTCTACATATAGATAGAAAGATACACTTCTTCTAAATGCAATCGCTGTGTTACATTTATTTTTAACTTTACAGGTTTCATTCACTAGGCTATACTATGAGTCAGCGCTCAAAAAGTAGCATTATGGCTCCTCTATCTTGGAGTCCACATAAACCCAAATTTACCACATAAATATTCCCTTACCTTTGCTGTTCTTCCATCAGAAGACCTGGAAGGAATTATACTTACCAAAAACAGCATTTAGTTTTGCAGTCTGTGTCTTTCGGTTCTCAAACACGATACATTTCGGTTGAAATGTAGCCAAAAGTCAAGTGGATGCGCACCAAAATGTCGAACTTACATATTATATGTCGATTAAACTTGTCAAACTAACTTCATAATCAAGCTTTAACATGTTATAAAGGTGCACAGCAATCCTGAGGACAAACAGAAACACACTCATTGTTTAATCAATTTCGGAAAAAAGACACCGGAGGAGAGCGCACAGAAAAGTGACCTGTTTTTTCGTGTGACCGAAAGGTTCCGGCCCGCCAAAACTCTCCTGAGCGTGCGATTCTCACAATGAGAATCCCCATTGAAAGCTGAGATCGCGCTGAAGACAGAGAGACTATTCCCAGACCTGTAACTGCTTGGAAAGGGTGGGGGCGATGACGTCAAAGTTGGGCCAACTTTTATGATGACAAGAGAGAGTTTGGGAGAATGACTGCCCTGAGAGTTCTGCTTTACATACAGACATAATTTAAACGGTTTTAGAAGCTTTAGAGTGTTTTCTATTCAATAATAATTATTATATGCATATATTAGCAATTTTTACAAAAAAAAATTATGTTTACTATGAGCACGCAATTCCTCCAATGGGGGCAGTAGATAGCCCTATCTTTAATTAAATCATTTTTTAAAACATGTTATTTTCTTCATTTCACTTCACCAATTTGGACTATTTGGACTATTTTGTGTATGTCCATTACATGAAATCCAAATAAAAATATATTTAAATTACAGGTTGTAATGCAACCAAATAGGAAATACACCAAGGGGGATGAGTACTTTTGCAAGGCACTGTAAGTATATTTAAACCAAATACTCATAGAATTTTACTCAAGTAGGGTTTTACTGGGTGACTTCACTTTTATTTTCACTTTTAGTCTTTTTCTAGTAAGGTATCTTTACTTTTATTCAATTTTACTCAATCTATTACTTTAACTCAATCTGTACTTTTACTCAACTTTTAATCAAGTACTTTTCCACCACTGCAGATGTGTTGTCATGTTGTAAATGTTCCTCTGGAGAATCAAAGCGGCCATTGGACAAACCCATTTCCCAAATATCACTTTCCGAGTCACCACACCCCTCCTCATCTGCTCCCATTCCCAGCTCCATCTGTCTTACATATGCACCCCAATTGGCACCCTATTCCATATATAGTGTACTACTTTTGACCAGAGCACTCTGGTCAAAAATAGAGCACTATATAGCGAATGAGGCACCATTTGGAAAGCAGCTTGAGTGACAGTCTTCTCATAACATATGCATCTCATGGTTTACTTCTCTCTGCCGCCTGGCTTCCTAATAAAGCCTTGACAGAGTGAGAGAAGACTGCTCTGGAAACACAATGAAGAGGAACACTTAAAAGTCTCCCTATATTTTGACTGTAGGAACAGGGAATGAGAACAACCCTAAGTCAGTGAAGAGAATTGGTTGGAAGATTTATATAGTTTAGTCGTTTAGCAGATGCTTTTCCCCAGAGCGACTTACAGTAGTGACAACATACATTTTTGTACTGGTCCCCAGTGGGAATCATACCCACAATGCTGGCGTTGCAAGAGCCATGTTCTACCAACTGTGCCACAATTTTCCAGACCAAGTTACCAGCCGCTAGGTGTACATAATATTTTTCTGGTTTATCGATAAATTTACACAAACGCTTGTCTTGCTTTGGCTGTAAAGCATAATTTCTAAATCTGAGATGACAGGGTGATTAACAAAAGGCTAAGCTGTGTTTCGCTATATTTCACTTGTGATTTCATGAATATGAATATTTTCTAGTACGATTTTTTTGCTAATTAGTGTAGTTGATGACAATTCTCCTGGATCCGGGATTGGTATTTCCAAGAGGTTTTAATAGAAACATTCTTTATATTAAGCAAACCAATCTTCTTGTTTTTTTATTTATGGGTAGCCAGGGTCACACTCCAACACTCAGACATCATTTACAAACAAAGCATTTGTGTTTAGTGAGTCTGTCAGATCATAGACAGTAGGGATGACCAGCGATGTTCTCTTGATAAGTGTGCAAATTGGACCATTTTTTTGTTCTGTATTGTGTGTTTAGACACCTTTTTCACATTTTTTTACGTTACAGCATTATTCTAAAATGGATTAAATAAAATAAAAATCATCAGCAATCTACACACAATACCTCATACTGACAAAGCGAAAACAGTTAATGTTTTATTTTGCAAATGTATTAAATATAAAAAACAGAAATACCTTATTTACGTAAGTATTCAGACCCCTTGCTATAAAACTTGAAATTGAGCTCAGGTGCATCCGTTTCCATTGATCATCCTTGAGATGTTTCTACAATTTGAATGATGTTTCTACAACTGGATTGGAGTCCACCTGTTGTAAATTCAATGGATTGGACATGATTTGGAAAGGCAAACACCGGTCTATATAAGGTTGACAGTGCATGTCAGAGTGGTCAAAGGAATTGTCCGTAGAGCTCAGAAACAGGATTATGGCAAGGCACAGATCTGGGAAGGGTACAAAATAATCTCTGCAGCATTGAAGGTCCCCAAGAACACAGTGGCCTGCATCATTCTTAAATGGAAGAAGTTTGGAACCAAGGCTCTTCCTAGGAAGAGTCTGGCTCTTCCGCCTGTAGCTCAGTTGGTAGAGCAAACTGTGGGCATTCCCGGGACCACCCATATGTAGAATGTATGCACAATGGGCCTTGGTCAGGGAGGTGACCAAGGACCCGATGGTCACTCTGACAGAGCTCTAGAGTTCCTCTGTGGAGATGGGAGAACCTTCCAGAAGGACAAACATTTCTGCAACACACCACCAATCAGGCCTTTATTGTAGTGTGGCCAGACAGAGCCAATCCTCAGTAAAAGCACATGACTCTCAGACCATGAGAAACAAGATCTCTGGTCTGATGAAACCAAGATTGAACTCTTTGGCCTAAATGCCAAGTGTCATATCTGGAGGAAACCTGGCACCGTCCCTATGGTGAAGCATAGTGGTGACAGAATCATGCTGTGGGGTGGGACTGGGACTATTCAGGATTGAGGAAAAGATGATTGGAGCAGAGTACAGATAAATCCTTTTTTTAACTAGTCAAGACAGTTAAGAACAAATTCTTATTTACAATGACTGCCTACCTGCCCCAAAGCACTCAGACTGGGCGAAGGTTCACCATCCAACAGGACAACAACCCGAAGCACATAGCCAAGACAACACAAGAGTGGCTTCAGACAAGTATCTGAATGTCCTTGAATGGACCAGCCACAACCCGGACGATCGAGCATCTCTGTAGAGACCTTACAATAGCTGTTCAGCAACCTGACAGAACTTGAGGATCTGCAGAGAAGATTGGGAGAAATATAGGTGTGCCAAATACAGGTGTGCCAAGCTTGTAGCGTCACACCCATGGAGACTCGAGGCTGTAATCACTGCCAAAGGTGCTTCAACAAAGTACTGAGTGAAGGGTCTGAATACGTATGTAAACGTGATATTTCAGTTTTTGCATTGTCATTATGGGGTATTGTGTGTAGACTAATGATACAAAAACTTATTTAATCAGTTTTAGAATAAGGCTGTAACTAAACAAAATGTGGAAAAAGTCAAGGGATCTGAATATTTTCCGAAGACACTGTACATTGTTAGTCGCAGGCTTCATTAGGAAATGTGTTGATGATGTTGTACCCACAATAGCAATCCAGACAAACCCCAACCAAAACTCTGGATGAACAGAGATATTCGTACTATGCTGAGAGCCCGTACTGCAGTACTCAATGTCAGCAGAATGAACCCTGATGACTTGGTGGCGTGCGATGCATACAAGGCACGCAGATACGACCTCTGCAAATCCATTGGAGCAGGGGTGGGAAATTACAGTCCTCGAGGGCCTGATTGGTGTCACAGTATTGCTCCAACTCCAGCTAACACACCTGACTCCAATAGTCACCTAATCAGGATCTTCAGTTTAGAATGCAATTCATTGATTAATCAGCTGTGTTTGTTAGGGATGGAGAAAAAGCGTGACACCAATCAGGCCCTCGGACTGGAGTTGCCCAACCCTGCATTAGGGACACAAAAATACAATACATACTCAAATTTGAAATGATTTTCGACAATTCAGACTTGTGACGCATATGTCAAGGACTACAGAATATAATGGACTACAAATGCAAATCCAGCTCTGTGGTGCCCATAACTCCCTCCCAGACGAGCTTAACACATTCAATGCTCGCTTTCAGACAGACAATACTGAGCCATCCAGGAGGAATCTCGCTGCTCGGGACGACCAGGTGCTTTTGCTCTCCGAGGTTGACGTGAGGAAAAATATCAAAAGAGTGAAAACCCACGAAGCCGTTAGCCCAGGTGGCATCCCTGGCCATGTCATCAGACATATTCTACCTGTCCCCAGTCTGTAGTCAAATCAAAATCAAATTAAATGTTATTTCTCATGTTTAGCAGATGTTCTTGCGGGTTTAGCAGATGTTATTGCGGGTGTAGCGAAATGCTTGTGTTTCTAGCTCCAACATTTCAGGAATATCTAACAATTCACAACAATACATACAATAAAAACAACCTAAAGGTAAAATAATGGAATTAAGGAATATATAAATATTAGGATGAGCAATGTCAGAGTGCCATAGACTAAATACAATGGAATAGAATACAGTATATACATATGAGTAAAGCAAAAATATTTAAACATTAATATACGTAGTGACAGTGTTCCATTATTAAAGTGGCCAGTGATTTCAAGTCGATGTATATGGGGCAGCAACCTCTAAGGTGCAGGGTTACATAACCGAGTGGAAGCCGCCTTGTGATGGCTATTTAACAGATGGCCTTGAGATAGAAGCTGTTTTTCAGTCTCTCAGGCCCAGCTCTGATGCACCTGTACTGAACTCAGCTTCTGGATGATATTCGGTGTACAGGCAGTGGCTCGGTTGATTATTGTCCTAATTATCTTTTTGGCATTCTTGTGACATCGGTTGCTGTAGGTGTCCTGGAGGACAGGTAGTTTGATGCATTGGGCAGACCACACCACCTTCTGGAGAAGGTTGCGGGCTGCGGGCTGTACAATTGCGGGCTGCGGTTGCGGGCTGTACAATTGTTGTACCAGGCGGTGATTCTGATAGGCTAATTGAAATAATTTGAGTCATTTGGAGGTGTACCTGTGTATGTATTTCAATGCCTACCTTCAAACCCAGTGCCTCAGTGCCTTGACATCATGGGAAAATAAAAAGAAATAAGCCAAGACCTCAGAAAAAAAATGTAGACCTCCACAAGTCTGGTTCCACAAGTCCACCTCAACCTCCACAAGTCTGGTTCCACAAGTCCACCTCAACCTCCACAAGTCTGGTTCCACAAGTCCACCTCAACCTCCACAAGTCTGGTTCTTCCTTGGGAGTAATTTCCAAATGCCTGACGGTACCACGTTCATCTGTACAAACAATAGTACGCAAGTATAAACACCATGGGACCACAGAGCCTTCATACCGCTCAGGAAGGAGACGCGTTCTGTCTCCTAGAGATGAACGCACTTTGGTGCGAAAAGTGCAAATCAATGCCAGAACAACAGCAATGGACCTGTGAAGATGCTGAAGGAAACAGGTACAAAAGTATCTATATCCACAGTAAAACGAGTCCTATATCGACATAACCTGAAAGGCCACTCAGCAAGGAACAAGCCACTGATCCAAAACCGCCATAAAAAAACTAAACTACGGTTTGCAACTGCACATGGGGACAACGATCATACTTTTTGAAGAAATGTCCTCTGGTCTGATGAAACAAAAACAGAATTGTTTGGCCATAATGACCATTGTTATGTTTGGAGGAAAAAGGGGGAGGTTTGCAAGCTGAAGAACACCATCCGTGAAGCATGGGGGTGGCAGCATCATGTCGTGGGGGTGCTTTGCTGCAGGAGGGTCTGGTGCACTTCACAAAATAGATGGCATCATGAGGAAAGGAAACTTGTGGATATATTGAAGCAACATCTCAAGACATCAGTCAGGAAGTTAAAGCTTGGTCGCAAATGGGCCTTCCAAATGGACAATGACGCCAGGCATAGTTCCAAAGTTGTGGCAAAATGGCTTAAGGACAAAAAGTCAAGGTATTGGAGTGGCCATCACAAAACCCTGACCTCAATCCTATAGAAACTTTGTGGGCAGAACTGAAAAAGCATGTGCATGCAAGGAGGCCTACAAACCTGACTCAGTTACACCAGCTCTGTCAGGAGGCCTACAAACCTGACTCAGTTACACCAGCTCTGTCAGGAGGAATGAAACGTTTGATCCAAGTTAAACAATTTAAAGGCAATTCTACAAATACTAATTGAGTGTATGTAAACTTCTGACCCACTGGGAATTTGATGAAAGAAATAAAAGCTGAAATAAATCATTCTCTCTACTATTATTCTGACTTACAACTTCAACTGCATGTGGCTGGACCATTTCAGTTTGTCAATGATGTGTACACCAAGGAACTTGAAGCATTCCACCTTCTCTACTGCGGCCCCGTCGATCTGCTGATTCCTGAAGTCCACGATCAGCTCCATTTTTTGTTGACGTTAGGTGAGGCTATTTTCCTGGCACCACTCTCCCAGGGCCCTCACCTCCTCTCTGTAGGCTGTCTCGTCATCGTTGGTAATCAGTAATGCTGTTGTGTCATCTGCAAAATTGATGTTTGAGTTGGAGGCGTGCTTGCCCACATAGTCATGGGTGAACAGGGAGTACAGGAGGGGGCTGAACACGCATCATTGTGGGGCCCCAGTGTTGAGGATCAGCATAGTGGAGGTGTTGTTTCCTACCTTCACCACCTGGGGATGGCCCGTCAGGAAGTCCAGGACCCAGTTGCACAGGGTGGGGTTCAGACGCAGGGCCTCAAGCTGAATGATGAGCTTGGAGGGCAATATGGTGTTGAATGCTGAGCTATAGTCAATGAACAACATTCTTACATAGGTATTTGTCTTGTCCAGATGGGATAGGGTGGTGTCAGGCACAACACCAATTGCATTGTCTGTGGACCTATTGGGGCGGTAAGCAAATTGAAGTGGGTCTAGGGTGTCAGTTAAGGTATAGTTGATGTGATCCTTAACTAGCCTTTCAAAGCACTTCATGATGACAGAAGTGAGTTCTACGAGGCGATAGTTATTTAGTTCAGTTACCTTTGCTTTCTTGGGTACGGGAACAATGGTGGACATCTTGAAGCAAGTGGGGACAGCAGACTGGGATAGGGAGTGCAAATCAAAAACATGCCCAAATGACCCCGTCGCACACTGGTCATCATGAAGTGTTTCGAGAGACTGGACATGGCCCACATCAAGGACACTCAAATTTTCTCTCCAACAGATCCAAGAAGATCCATTTTCATCTTTATTCAACACATCTGACCAAGAGGAATCCCTATGTGAGAATGCTGTTCACTGACTAGAGTTCAGCATTCAACACTATTGTTCTCACCAAGCACGACACCAAGCTCAGAGCCCTCGTTCTGGAGCTGGATCCTGGACTTCATTGCGGGCAGACTACCGGTTGCATCACGGCCTGTTACGGAAATTGCTCCTTCCACGACCGACCGCAAGGCGCTCCAGTGGATTGTGAAGATGGCCCAGTGCATCACTGGGGACATGCGCCCACCCATCTATGACATCAACTCGAAGCAGTGCCTGAGGAATGCTCGTAGCATCATCATCTCTTCACTCCCTTACCGTCAGGTAGATGGTATTGGAGCATGAGGTCTGATACCAACAGGCTCTGAGAAAATGTCTCTCTACAAGCCATCAAACTGCTGAACACTTGATGCTACCAGACTTATTATGATTGCTAAATACGGCACACTCAGTGGAGGCGGGCTCGGTCTGGTGGGTGACAGGCGAGGAGAAATGATGACTAACCTGCCGAAACACCTCATGAGAGGGATGGAGGGAGGGATTAGCGAAGGAGAGGGAGAGAGACAGTTAGAGAGAGACAGTGAGAGATGAGAGAGAAAAGAGAAAATGTAAGAGTGAGTGAAAAGAAAGCTTTTAGATGACATATAAGAGAGAGAAAAAAAAATTAATATGCAGAACATGTCAGCTCAGCTCCTTCAGTCTCTCTAGTAGTTACAGACAGAGACAGAGGAAAAGAGAACGGGCTGTTGATGCCTCTTCCCATTTAGTCAGAAAACCAGAGAGAGAGAGAGAGAGAGACAGAGACAGAGAGAGAGAGAGAGAGAGAGAGAGAGAGAGAGAGAGAGAGAGAGAGAGAGAGAGAGAGAGAGAGAGAGAGAGAGAGAGAGAGACAGAGAGAGAGACAGAGAGAGACAGAGAGAGACAGAGAGACAGAGAGAGAGCGAGACAGAGAAAAGAGAGGGGAAATGATAGAGAACAGAGCTGCTGTGTCTAATGGGCCTGTGATTGTGTTGTGGCCCTACAGACTGAGAGACGCTACAAGTCATTACCCCAGTCATGTCTCTGCTGTCGCACATCCTTAAAAAGGGCCTGCAAGGAGTCTTGTGTTGAGTGAAGCCCGGTTATACATTCAAAACATCTGTCTAAGTACCTGCTCTAATATCTATTCTCCTCAGCACAGGCATTGTAAACGTATTCATTGGTGGTTGTCTGTTTCTTGAGATCCTCTCAACCTTGAAAATAAATATGGGCCCGTTTCAGACTTGAAATAAGTAATAAATAAATAACTTAACATGGTATTTTATTCCCCTTGTTTTTAATACTCCAGCATCATGTCATATGACCGCAGCATCTGTTCCAATCCAAGTGCCAATGCCGTTTAGCAAACTCTAGGCGGTGCTATTATCAGATGACATGAAAATAGCGGTCTTTGGCCATTGCACACCAATGGTGGGATTGGCCTTCAAAAGAACAATGCATATGCAGAATATCTCATTCCTACTGTAAAATATGCTGGTGGATCTTTGATGTTATGAGGCTATTGTCTTCCACTGGTACTGGGGCCCTGATTTAAGGTCAACGGCTTCATCAAATCAAATCAAATTTATTTATATAGCCCTTCGTACATCAGCTGATATCTCAAAGTGCTGTACAGAAACCCAGCCTAAAACCCCAAACAGCAAGCAATGCAGGTGTAGAAGCACGGTGGCTAGGAAAAACTCCCTAGAAAGGCCAACACCTAGGAAGAAACCTAGAGAGGAACCAGGCTATGTGGGGTGGCCAGTCCTCTTCTGGCTGTGCCGGGTGGAGATTATAACAGAACATGGCCAAGATGTTCAAATGTTCATAAATGACCAGCATGGTCCAATAATAATAAGGCAGAACAGTTGAAACTGGAGCAGCAGCACGGCCAGGTGGACTGGGGACAGCAAGGAGTCATCATGTCAGGTAGTCCTGAGGCATGGTCCTAGTGCTCAGGTCCTCCGAGAGAGAGAAAGAAAGAGAGAAAGAGAGAATTAGAGAGAGCACACTTAAATTCACACAGGACACCGAATAGAACAGGAGAAGTACTCCAGATATAACAAACTGACGCTAGCCCCCCGACACATAAACTACTGCAGCATAAATACTGGAGGCTGAGACAGCTTCATGTACTTTAACAAGTACCAGGGCATCTGAATGACCTTCTTGATCCAAATCAGTCAGGTTTCAAGACTAGTCATTCAACTGACTCTCCTCTGTATCACGGAGGCGCTCCGCACTCTAATAATCTCTCTCTCCTCTGCTCTCATCCTTCTAGATCTATCGGCTGCCTTCGATCTGTGAACCATCAGATCCTCCTCTCCACCCTCTCCGAAAATGGGCATCTCCGGCGCGGCCCACGACTTGAAATTGCGTCCTACCTGAAATAACTCCTACCAGGTGGCGTGGCGAGAATCTGTCTCCTCACCACGCGCTCTCACCACTGGTGTCCCCCAGGGCTCTGTTCTTGGCCCTCTCCTATTCTCGCTATACACCAAGTCACTTGGCTCTGTCATAACCTCACATGGTCTCTCTTATCATTGCTATGACACACAATTAATCTTCTCCTTTCCCCCTTCTGATGACCAGGTGGGATTGGCATCTCTGCATGTCTGGCAGACATATCAGTGTGGAGACGGATCACCACCTCAAGCTGAACCTCGGCAAATAGCTGCTCTTCCTCCCGGGAAGGACTCTTTCCATGATCTCGCCATCACGGCTACAACTCCATTGTGTCCTCCTCCCAGAGCGCCAAGAACCTGGCGTGATCCTGGACAACACCCTGTCGTTCTCAACTAACATCAAGGCGGTGGCCCGTTCCTTTAGGTTCATGCTCTACAACATCCGCTGATATCTCACCCTGCTCACACAGGAAACGGCGCAGGTCCTAATCCAGGCACTTGTCATCTGTCTGGATTACTGAAACACGCTGTTGGCTGGGCTCCCTGCCTGTGCATTAAACCCCTTCAACTCATCCAGAACGCCGCAGCCCGTCTGGTGTTCAACCTTCCCAAGTTCTCTCACGTCACCCCGCTCCTCCGTTCTCTCCACTGGCTTCCAGTTGAAGCTCGCATCCGCTACAAGACCATGGTGCTTGCCCACGGAGCTGTGAGGGGAATGCACCTCAATACCTCCAGGCTCTGATCAGGCCCTACACCCAAACAAGGGCACTGCGTTCATCCACCTCTGGCCTGCTCGCCTCCCTACCACTGAGGAAGTACAGCTCCCGCTCAGCCCAGTCAAAACTGTTCGCATGCCCTGGCCCCCCAATGGTGGAACAAACTCCCTCACGACGCCAGGACAGCGGAGTCAATCACCACCTTCCGGAGACACCTGAAACCCCACCTCTTTAAGGAATACCTAGGATAGGAGTAATCCCTCTCACCCCACCCCCTAAGTTTTAGATGCACTATTGTTAAGTGACTGTCCCACTGGATGTCATAAGGTGAATGCACCAATTTGTAAGTCGCTCTGGATAAGAGCGTCTGCTAAATGACTTAAATGTAAATATGTAAATGTAAATGCATTCTAGCCAAAAACCTGGTTGCTTCCGCCAGGAAGCTAATTGACCACAAAATCAACATTTTGCAATGGTCATCTCAGCCTCCAGACTTGAACCCCATTGAAAACCTAGCGTTGAATTGAAGAGGGCAGTCCATTAGTGCAGACGTCGATATTAATGATCTGGAAGGATTCTGTATGTATTCTGTATGGAGGAATGTTCTAAGATCCCTCCCAACGTGTTCTCCAATCTCATAAAACATTTTAGAAAAGGCTCAGTGTAGTTATCCTCTTAACCTGCTTAACCAGGTTGACCAGGACCCATATATTTTAAAATCTTCTCTTTATTAGTATAGAAAACACATACAGTTCCAGTCAAACATTTGCTCATTTAAGAGTTTTTCTTTACTATTTTCTACATTGTATAATAACAGTGAAGATGTCAAAACTATGAAATAACACATATGGAATCATGTAGTAACCAAAAAAGTATTAAAACAAATCAAAATATTATTTTATAATTGAGATTCTTCAAAGTAGCCACCCTTTGCCTTGATGACAGCTTTGCACACTCTTGGCATTCTCTCAACCAGCTTCATGAGCTAGTCACTTGGAATACCTTTCTAATAACAGGTATGCCATGTTAAAAGTTAATTTGTGGAATTTCTTTCCTAATCAGTTGTGCTGTGACAAGGTGGTACACAGAAGATCGCCCTATTTGGTAAAATACCAAGTCCATTTTGTGGCACGAACAGCTCAAATAAAATGACAGTCTATCATTACTTTAAGACATGAAGGTCAGTCAATCTGTGTGTGGCTCTGCATCCCAAATGGCACCCTATTCCTTACATAGGGCTCTGGTCAAAGGTAGTGTTGTCACGTTCTGACCTTTATTTCCTTTGTTTTTTGAGCAGTCTATGTTTGTTTTTCTAGGTTTTGGGTATTTCTATGTTTCGGCCTAGTATGTTTCTCAATCAGAGGCAGGTGTCATTAGTTGTCTCTGATTGAGAATCATACTTAGGTAGCCTGGGTTTCACTGTGTGTTTGTGGGTGATTGTTCCTGTCTCTGTGTTTTGCACCAGATAGGGCTGTTTTTGGTTTTCCACGTTTATTGTTTTGTAGTGTTCATGTTTATCTGTTTTTATTAAACATGAATCAATATAACCACGCTGCGTTTTGGTCCTCCTCTACTTCACCACAGGAAAACCCTTACAAGTGTTCTATATAGGGTGACATTTTGGACATACACTATGTGTAATTAGACCATCACTATTCTCTGTCTAATGTCCTTGTAACTTAAGAAGATGACTTGAGTATCTGAGACAAGAGGAAACTATATTTTTATGATGAATAAGAGTCCATCAAGAAAAAGAGCACCTGGATGCTGCAGTCATTCAAATAGTATTTGATTAATTCATGAATTAATTAGTTTATTATGGCTGTGTTTTTCTCTCCTTCAAAGTGAAGACGCCTGTACTGCCTCTCCGTCCTTCAGCGGTTGACACCTGTACCATGTTGTCCAATCACATCTCTCATAAACATCTTCTTTATCACCTCAAGCTGCCACCTAGAATAAGTCCACATTTAGAGTCCACATTATAGTTCAATTCAGTTGGGGTAGTTTTCAAATCTCATAAGATACTTATTAGGCCAGAATGGTGTAAATATATATATTGTTGTCATCCACATAGCCTGTGTAAGTATGTAGATGGGACAATCTCACCATGTTTCTCACCGTGAGACTGACGCAACCCTGTTTGTAGCAGATGGAACACTTTTCCCTCTATTTCTTTCACAGTTTTTTCCAACTGCTTACACACGTTTTCAAAACTCTACACACAATTCCCAAGACTGCACACACAAAATGCAAAATGCCTCACATCTCCTTCAAAATGTAACACTGCATTCAAAATGCCATAAACACGTGTCAGAATGAAGCATTTGCATCAAATGGCAAACACTGCTTTCATAATAGTACCTGTCTGGATATACCATGTAAACACTGTTGTTCTAAATCTAAAGCTCTTTGGTCTTTCATAGGCTTATATCTACATTTCAATACAATGTTCTACAGTGAATGTAATCTGCTGAGAGGGGTAATAAGTACACTGTAAACACCAATGCAATGTAGAAACAGAACATATTTATTAGGCCAAACATTACTGTTGTATACAGTAGCATACAACAAAACCGTAAACATATGTAAACCAAAAGTATATTCTTTAGAATACAGTAAAGAACACAATTGTGTGTGTGGGTTCCGGGGGGGGGGGGGCAGTCCAGGAATTGGTAGGGGGGCAGTCCAGGAATTGGTAGGGGGGCAGTCCAGGAATTGGTAGGGGGAGGGCAGTCCAGGAATTGGTAGGGGGGGGGGGCAGTCCAGGAATTGGTAGGGGGGCAGTCCAGGAATTGGTAGGGGGGGGCAGTCCAGGAATTGGTAGGGGGGCAGTCCAGGAATTGGTAGGGGGGGGCAGTCCAGGAATTGCTCACCAGTGCTGAGATACACTTCCTCTCTTCTCCGGCCTGGGTCTGGCCACAATACTTCGTCCACATCACAAGATACGATTTCTCTTGCCAAACATGGAGGGAAGTATCTCCTAGCATGGCGTATCCAACCTTGGACAGAGGCAACCTCTGTCCTGTCGTGATAGATTCAGAATTCTTTAGGTAACATTTATAAATAAGATATTTTATTAATTTTCGTAAGCATGCTTATGTGGGAAAGTTACTTGGGCCCAGAGAGGGGAGAGGTCGGGTTTGTCTTATCTGTGAATGTGTCTGTAACTATTCCTAATCTATGTGAAGGGATGGTGTGATTAATGGGGAACAAGTTAGGTTGGCTCCACAATGTCTGTGTGCCAGTCACGTTTCTCTGTGATCTTGTCCAGGAGGGGGTGTATTTGATATATGCCATTGTGTCATGCAGGTGAATGAGGACCCAAAAGCGACTTGGCGAAAACAGAGTCTTTAATCCAGTGAAGTAATTCTACAAACATAAGACATAATTCCACTCGTAATGACGAGAACAGACTGGAGACTCGATCAAGAACTGCAGGTTGCCTCGGGAAGGCACTTGAACCTAGCAGACTCAGACACCTGCTCTCCACGCAGCATCTGAGGGAAACACGACACGACAGGGCGATACACAGACACAGCACGGTGAACAATAGACAAGGATCCGACAGGGCAGAAACGGAAAACAAGGGGAGAAATAGGGACTCTAATCAGGGAAAAGAATAGGGAACAGGTGTGGGAAGACTAAATGATTGATTAGGGGAATAGGAACAGCTGGGAGCAGGAACGGAACGATAGAGAGAAGAGAGAGAGGAAGGGAGAGAGAAAAAGGGGAACGAACCTAAAAAGACCAGCAGGGGGAAAATGAACAGAGGGAAAAGCAAAATGACAAGACAATCTAAGACAAAACATGACAGTACCCCCCCACTCACCGAGCGCCTCCTGGCGCACTCGAGGAGGAATCCTGGCGGCAACGGAGGAAATCATCAATGAGTGAACGGTCCAGCACGTCCCGAGACGGAACCCAACTCCTCTCCTCAGGACCGTAACCCTCCCAATCCACTAAGTATTGGTGACCCCGTCCCCGAGAACGCATGTCCATGATCCTACGTACCTTGTAAATAGGTGCGCTCTCGACAAGGACGGGGGGGGGAGGGAAGACGAACGGGGGTGCGAAGAAAGGGCTTGACACAGGAGACATGGAAGACAGGATGGACGCGACGAAGATGTCGCGGAAGAAGCAGTCGCACAGCGACAGGATTGACGACCTGGGAGACACGGAACGGACCAATGAACCGCGGAGTCAACTTACGAGAAGCTGTCGTAAGAGGAAGGTTGCGAGTGGAAAGCCACACTCTCTGGCCGCAACAATACCTTGGACTCTTAATCCTGCGTTTATTGGCGGCTCTCACAGTCTGTGCCCTGTAACGGCAAAGTGCAGACCTCACCCTCCTCTCCAGGTGCGCTCACAACGTTGGACAAACGCTTGAGCGGAGGGAACGCTGGACTCGGCAAGCTGGGAAGAGAACAGAGGAGGCTGGTAACCCAGACTACTCTGAAACGGAGATAACCCGGTAGCAGACGAAGGAAGCGAGTTGTGAGCGTATTCTGCCCAGGGGAGCTGTTCTGCCCAAGACGCAGGGTTTCTGAAAGAAAGGCTGCGTAGTATGCGACCAATCGTCTGATTGGCCCTCTCTGCTTGACCGTTAGACTGGGGATGAAACCCGGAAGAGAGACTGACGGACGCACCAATCAAACGACAGAACTCCCTCCAAAACTGTGACGTGAATTGCGGGCCTCTGTCTGAAACGGCGTCTAACGGGAGGCCATGAATTCTGAACACATTCTCGATGATGATTTGTGCCGTCTCCTTAGCGGAAGGAAGTTTAGCGAGGGGAATGAAATGTGCCGCCTTAGAGAACCTATCGACAACCGTAAGAATCACAGTCTTCCCGCAGACAAAGGCAGACCGGTAATGAAGTCTAGGGCGATGTGAGACCATGGTCGAGAAGGAATGGGGAGCGGTCTGAGACGACCGGCAGGAGGAGAGTTACCCGACTTAGTCTGCGCGCAGTCCGAACAAGCAGCCACGAAACGGCGCGTGTCACGCTCCTGAGTCGGCCACCAAAAGCGCTGGCGAATAGACGCAAGAGTGCCTCGAACACCGGGATGACCAGCTAACTTGGCAGAGTGAGCCCACTGAAGAACAGCCAGACGAGTGGAAACAGGAACGAAAAGGAGGTTACTAGGACAAGCGCGCGGCGACGCAGTGTGCGTGAGTGCTTGCTTAACCTGTCTTTCAATTCCCCAGACTGTCAACCCGACAACACGCCCATAAGGAAGAATCCCCTCTGGATCAGTAGAAGCCACAGAAGAACTAAACAGACGGGATAAGGCATCAGGCTTGGTGTTTTTGCTACCCGGACGGTAAGAAATCACAAACTCGAAACGAGCGAAAAACAACGCCCAACGAGCTTGACGGGCATTAAGTCGTTTGGCAGAACGGATGTACTCAAGGTTCTTATGGTCTGTCCAAACGACAAAGGAACGGTCGCCCCCTCCAACCACTGTCGCCATTCGCCTAGGGCTAAGCGGATGGCGAGCAGTTCGCGGTTACCCACATCATAGTTGCGTTCAGATGGCGACAGGCGATGAGAAAAATAAGCGCAAGGATGAACCTTATCGTCAGACTGGAAGCGCTGGGATAGAATGGCTCCCACGCCTACCTCTGAAGCGTCAACCTCGACAATGAATTGTCTAGTGACGTCAGGAGTAACGAGGATAGGAGCGGACGTAAAACGTTCTTTTAGAAGATCAAAAGCTCCCTGGGCGGAACCGGACCACTTAAAACACGTCTTGACAGAAGTAAGAGCTGTGAGAGGGGCAGCAACTTGACCGAAATTACGAATGAAACGCCGATAGAAATTAGCGAAACCTAAAAAGCGCTGCAACTCGACACGTGACCTTGGAACGGGCCAATCACTGACAGCTTGGACCTTAGCGGAATCCATCTGAATGCCTTCAGCGGAAATAACGGAACCGAGAAAAGTAACGGAGGAGACATGAAAAGAGCACTTCTCAGCCTTCACGTAGAGACAATTCTCTAAAAGGCGCTGTAGAACACATCGAACGTGCTGAACATGAATCTCGAGTGACGGTGAAAAAATCAGGATATCGTCAAGATAGACAAAAACAAAGATGTTCAGCATGTCTCTCAGAACATCATTAACTAATGCCTGAAAAACAGCTGGCGCATTGGCGAGACCAAACGGCAGAACCCGGTACTCAAAATGCCCTAACGGAGTGTTAAACGCCGTTTTCCACTCGTCCCCCTCTCTGATGCGCACGAGATGGTAAGCGTTACGAAGGTCCAACTTAGTAAAGCACCTGGCTCCCTGCAGAATCTCGAAGGCTGATGACATAAGGGGAAGCGGATAACGATTCTTAACCGTTATGTCATTCAGCCCTCGATAATCCACGCAGGGGCGCAGAGTACCGTCCTTTTTCTTAACAAAAAGAACCCCGCCCCGGCCGGAGAGGAAGAAGGCACTATGGTACCGGCGTCAAGAGACACAGATAAATAATCCTCGAGAGCCTTACGTTCGGGAGCCGACAGAGAGTATAGTCTACCCCGAGGAGGAGTGGTCCCCGGAAGGAGATCAATACTACAATCATACGACCGGTGAGGAGGAAGGGAGTTGGCTCGGGACCGACTGAAGACCGTGCGCAGATCATGATATTCCTCCGGCACTCCTGTCAAATCGCCAGGTTCCTCCTGAGAAGTGGGGACAGAAGAAATGGGAGGGATGGCAGACATTAAACACTTCACATGACAAGAAACGTTCCAGGATAGGATAGAATTACTAGACCAATTAATAGAAGGATTATGACATACTAGCCAGGGATGACCCAAAACAACAGGTGTAAAAGGTGAACGAAAAATCAAAAAAGAAATAGTCTCACTGTGGTTACCAGATACTGTGAGAGTTAAAGGTAGTGTCTCAAATCTGATACTGGGAAGATGACTACCATCTAAGGCAAACATGGGCGTAGGCTTGTCTAACTGTCTGAAAGGAATGTCATGTTTCCGAGCCCATGCTTCGTCCATGAAACAACCCTCAGCCCCCGAGTCAATCAAGGCACTGCATGTAGCACCCGAACCGGTCCAGCGTAGATGGACCGACATAGTAGTACAGGATCTAGATGAAGAGACCTGAGTAGTAGCGCTCACCAGTAGCCCTCCGCTTACTGATGAGCTCTGGCCTTTACTGGACATGAATTGACAAAATGTCCATCAAATCCGCAATAGAGGCACAGGCGGTTGGTGATCCTCCGTTCCCTCTCCTTAGTCGAGATGCGAATACCTCCCAGCTGCATGGGCTCAGTCTCTGAGCCAGAGGAGGGAGATGGTTGCGATGCGGAGCAGGGAAACACCGTTGACGCGAGCTCTCTTCCACGAGCTTGGTGACGAAGATCTACCCGTCGTTCTATGCGGATGGCGAGAGCAATCAAAGAGTCCACACTGGAAGGAACCTCCCGAGAGAGAATCTCATCTTTGACCACTGCGTGGAGTCCCTCCAGAAAACGAGCGAGCAGCGCCGGCTCGTTCCAGTCACTAGAGGCAGCAAGAGTGCGAAACTCTATAGAGTAATCCGTTATGGATCGATCACCTTGGCATAGGGAAGCCAGGGCCCTAGAAGCCTCCCTACCAAAAACTGAACGGTCAAAAACCCGAATCATCTCCTCTTTAAAGTTCTGGTAATTGTTTGAACAATCAGCCCTTGCCTCCCAGATAGCTGTGCCCCACTCTCGAGCCCGGCCAGTAAGGAGTGAAATGACGTAAGCAACCCGAGCTCTCTCGCTAGAGTATGTGTTGGGTTGGAGAGAGAACACAATATCACACTGAGTGAGAAAGGAGCGGCACTCCGTGGGCTGCCCGGAGTAGCAAGGTGGGTTATTAACCCTAGGTTCCGGAGGCTCGGCAGGCCAGGAAGTAACAGGTGGCACGAGACGAAGACTCTGGAACTGTCCAGAGAGGTCGGAAACCTGAGCGGCCAGGTTCTCCACGGCATGGCGAGCAGCAGACAATTCCTGCTCGTGTCTGCCGAGCATGGCTCCTTGGATCTCGACGGCAGTGTTACGAACGTCTGTAGTCGCTGGGTCCATTCTTTGGTCGGATCCTTCTGTCATGCAGGTGAATGAGGACCCAAAAGCGACTTGGCGAAAACAGAGTCTTTAATCCAGTAAAGTAATTCTACAAACATAAGACATAATTCCACTCGTAATGACGAGAACAGACTGGAGACTCGATCAAGAACTGCAGGTTGCCTCGGGAAGGCACTTGAACCTAGCAGACTCAGACACCTGCTCTCCACGCAGCATCTGAGGGAAACACGACACGACAGGGCGATACACAGACACAGCACGGTGAACAATAGACAAGGATCCGACAGGGCAGAAACGGAAAACAAGGGGAGAAATAGGGACTCTAATCAGGGAAAAGAATAGGGAACAGGTGTGGGAAGACTAAATGATTGATTAGGGGAATAGGAACAGCTGGGAGCAGGAACGGAACGATAGAGAGAAGAGAGAGAGGAAGGGAGAGAGAAAAAGGGGAACGAACCTAAAAAGACCAGCAGGGGGAAAATGAACAGAGGGAAAAGCAAAATGACAAGACAATCTAAGACAAAACATGACACATTGGATGAGGTAATGTTTTTGGTTCTAAGTGGTACCAAGAACGAGATAGGAACTTAGTTTAGGAGACCAAACTGAACGATAATTTATAGCGAATGCTGTCTGGCTATGTGTGTCTTTGCTATAAAGGATCTCAGTTGCCAATATGTAAGCACTCTCAGAGAATTCATTTATAGACACTGAATTGATCTGAGAGTCACGGGGCTATGGTGAAGCTCATATAAGTAAAGATGGACTTTATGATAACTCTGACTTGTGTGTGGTTTGCTCTCTCATGATTTGGTAAATACAGGAAATTTCCACGACAGTCCCCACATGCATCCTCCATTGCCTGGAGAAGCGGCATGCGGGCATAGGGTTGGCGATCATACACTTTCCAGCGCCAGGCTGAGAATAATTCCTCTATGGGCTTTAGAAAAGGTGAATATGGGGGTAAGTACAAAACTACAAATTGTGGATGGGTGGCAAACCAGTTTTGGACCAGAACAGCCCGGTGAAAACTAACTTTGTCCCATAAGACCACAAATCTAGCAGACTCCTGATCTGGATCAAGCATTGTGTAAATTGCATCCAGAAAAGTGAGCATATGACCAGTGTTGTACGGACCCAGTGTGGCATTGTGATGGAGGACCCCGTTCTGAGTGATGGCAGCACACATAGTTATATTACCCCCACGCTGTCCAGGGACATTGGTAATTGCCCTCTGTCCTATTACATTTCTTCCGCGGCGCCTGGTTTTGGTGAGGTTGAAGCCAACCTCATCCACATAAATAAATTAATGGCGAATTACATGGGCATCCAGCTCCAATACTCTCTGTAACAGACAAAAGGATATACAGATCAGTAAATATGGTCTGAAGTACTGGAAGTAGTGTTGCATACATACAGACTACCTCTACATTTACATTTACATTTAAGTCATTTAGCAGACGCTCTTATCCAGAGCGACTTACACTACAATGTCATGTCGCATATTCTTGACTCTGTCAGAGTTTCTCTCAAATGGCACCTTGTAAAGTTGTTTCATCGTCACTCGGTGCCGTTGGAGGATGCGTTGTATGGTCGACAGGCTTACAGCATTGATGAGGTTAACCTCTAGTGACACCCCATCCCGTGAATGGGACCGTTGTCATCATCTGACACTAATTAGCATAACGGAACGGACATAAATATTACTAGAAAATATACCTATTCATGAAAATCACAAATTAAATATATTGAGACACAGCTTGGCCTTTTGTTAATTACCCTGTCATCTCAGATTCTCAAAATATGCTTTACAGCCAAAGCTAGACAAGCATTTGTGAAAGTTTATCGATAGCCTAGCATAGCATTCTGTCCAGCGAGCAGCAGGTAACTTGGACACGGAAATCAGAAAAGCAATCAAATTAAATCGTTTACCTTTGATGAGCTTCGGATGTTTTCACTCATGATACTCCCAGTTAAATAGCAAATGTTCCTTTTTTCCAAAAATATTATTTTTGCAGACGAAATAGCTCCATTTGTTCTTCACGTTTGGCTGAGAAATCGCCTGGAAATTGCAGTCACGAAAACGGCGAAAAATATTCCAAATTAGCTCCATAATAGTGGCAGAAACATGGTAAACGTTGTTTATAATCAATCCTCAAGGTGTTTTTCAAATATCTATTCGATAATATATCAACCGGGACTGGTGGCTTCTTAGTAGGATAGAGAGAAACAATGGCCGCATTTGTCCTTTACGCACCAAACACTTTGAGAGATTCCAGCTGACCACTGACACAATGTTGACGTTCAGGCTCATTTTTCAAAATAAAAGTCTGAAACTATGTATTGTGACACTAGACACATTAGGGAAGCCATAGAAAAAGGAATCTGGTTGATATCTCATTCACTGCTCAATAGGGACGCATTGGAACGCAGAGCCATCTAAATAAGAGTCCCAGGCTTTCGCCTTCAACATCAGTTCTGTTATACTCACAGACAATATTTTTACAGTTTTGGAAACTTTAGAGTGTTTTCTATCCTAAGCTGTCAATTATATGCATATTCTAGCATCTTGTCCTGACAAAATATCCTGTTTACTACGGGAATGTTATTTTTCCAAAAATGAAAATACTGCCCCCTAGTCACAAAAGGTTTAAGTATAGTGTCATTATACAAGGTATGCTCTCTTATCTCTCAAATCCTAATTGCATTGTTGGCCAAAACCATATTTATAATTGCAGTCTCTTGTACATCTGTAAACAAGCATCCTCGTCCTCCATGATGTCTTTGTCTTTCCACTCTGTACAGAATTCAAACACAGTATGTGTTCAGCATAGGAACTGCAAACAATGTACAAAAAAAGGTAGTACAGCATGATCATTTTTTAATCCATAGACTGAGAAATGAGAAATAGCTTATGGTTTTGGATACTTGGTGTGTAAACATTTGTAACTCTAAGCCATCCATTTATTGCACTGCATTGAATGAATGAGGTTTGTTATCATGCTGTACTACCTTTTTTTGTACATTGTTTGCAGTTCCTATGCTGAACACATACTGTGTTTGAATTCTGTACAGAGTGGAAAGACAAAGACATCATGGAGGACGAGGATGCTTGTTTACAGAAAAAAAATTGTCATTTTAATCCATAGACTGAGAAATGAGAAATAGCTTATGGTTTTGGATACTTGGTGTGTAGTTTTGCACTTTGAGTGAGATGTTTCAAAAATCATGTGACATGAAAATATTTTGTGTGTAAGCAGTTGAAAAAATGTTTAATATTTTTCTCTCTCTTCCTCCAATTCCACAATGAACCAACACTCGGAAGGGATGTCAATCGCCCTTTAATTTAGACTGACAGACCCAAATTCTCGGGATGTGCAAAAAAACGTCCATCAATCAGGACTTCAGAGAAAGTGCAAGGGAGCAAGAGAGCGAGAGAGGCAAGGGGTGAAGAGAGCGAGAGGCAGGAGGTGAAGAGAGCGAGAGGCAGGAGGTGAAGAGAGAGAGAGAGAGGCAGGGGGTGAAGAGAGCGAGAGAGGCAGGAGGTGAAGAGAGAGAGAGAGGCAGGGGGTGAAGAGAGAGAGAGAGAGGCAGGGGGTTACGAGAGCGAGAGAGAGAGGCAGGGGTGAAGTGAAGAGAGAGAGAGAGAGAGGCAGGGGGTGAAGAGAGAGAGAGAGGCAAGGGGTGAAGAGAGAGAGAGAGAGGCAGGGGGTGAAGAGAGAGAGAGAGGCAGGGGGTGAAGAGAGAGCGAGGCAGGGGAAGAAGAGAGAGAGAGGTAGAGAGAGAGAGAGAGAGAGAGAGAGAGAGAGAGAGAGAGAGAGAGAGAGAGAGAGAGAGAGAGAGAGAGAGAGAGAGAGAGAGAGAGAGAGAGAGAGAGAGAGAGAGAGAGAGAGAGAGAGAGAGAGAGAGAGAGAGAGAGAGAGAGGAGGAGGTGAAGAGAGAGAAAGAGGTAGGAGGTGAAGAGAGAGAGAGGCAGGGGGTGAAGAGAGAGAGAGGCAGGAGGTGAAAAGAGAGAGAGGCAGGAGGTGAAGAGAGAGAGAGAGAGGCAGGAGGTGAAGAGAGAGAGAGAGAGGCAGGGGGTTAAGAGAGTGAGAGAGAGAGAGAGGCAGGGGGTGAAGAGAGAGAGAGAGAGAGGCAGGGGGTGAAGAGAGAGAGAGAGGCAAGGGGTGAAGAGAGAGAGAGAGGCAGGGGGTGAAGAGAGAGAGAGAGGCAGGGGTGAAGAGAGAGCGAGGCAGGGGTGAAGAGAGAGAGAGAGGCAGGGGGTGAAGAGAGTGAGAGAGGCAGGGGGTGAAGAGAGTGAGAGAGGCAGGAGGTGAAGAGAGTGAGAGAGGCAGGAGGTGAAGAGAGAGAGAGAGGCAGGGGGTGAAGAGAGAGAGAGAGAGGCAGGGGTGAAGAGAGAGAGAGAGGCAGGGGTGAAGAGAGAGAGAGAGGAGGGGGGTGAAGAGAGAGAGAGAGGCAGGGGGTGAAGAGAGAGAGAGAGGCAGGGGTGAAGAGAGTGAGAGAGGCAGGGGGTGAAGAGAGCGAGAGAGGCAGGGGGTGAAGAGAGAGAGAGAGAGAGGCAGGGGGTGAAGAGAGAGAGAGAGAGAGAGAGGCAGGGGGTGAAGAGAGAGAGAGAGGCAGGAGGTGAAGAGAGCGAGAGAGGCAGGGGGTGAAGAGAGAGAGAGAGGCAGGGGGTGAAGAGAGCGAGAGAGGCAGGGGGTGAAGAGAGCGAGAGAGGCAGGGGGTGAAGAGAGAGAGAGAGGCAGGGGTGAAGAGAGAGAGAGAGGCAGGGGGTGAAGAGAGAGAGAGGCAGGAGGTGAGAGAGAGTGAGAGAGGCAGGGAAGTGAGAGAGAGAGAGAAGCAGGGGGTGAAGAGAGAGAGAGAGGCAGGGGGTGAAGAGAGAGAGAGAAGCAGGGGGTGAAGAGAGAGAGAGAGGCAGGGGGTGAAGAGAGAGAGAGAGGCAGGGGTGAAATGAGATTGAAAGAGAAATCCATCAGAGAGTTTGTCTTTTCTCCTGAGGCATCTCCCTGATTCTCAATGATCCTTTCAGTCAATTATCTTTCCCCTCTGTGGGTCCCTTTGATCAAAGCTACAAAATCACTGAACATCCTTTGCCATTCAGGGACACCATGAAAACCTTTCATTCCTCTTCATTTATGTAATAACGTCATTCCATTTGAATCCATATGTCAGGCCATTGGCCAGCTTTTCAGCTCAGAGCATTTTACTGAAACCTACATTTAGCCAATCATGTTGGTTCTTATTGCAGTGTAGATGAACCTATCATCATTGAAATGTCCCTGAAAAACGCACAGTGCCTTCAGAAAGTATTTATACTGCCTCCCGAGTGGAGCAGTGGTCTCAGGAACTGCATCGCAGTGCTAGCTGTGCCACTAGAGATTCTGTGTTCGATTATAGGAAGACCCATTGGGTCATGAAAGCAGGCTTATAAATATGAAGTATTTATACTGCCTGATTCCCAATGAGTGGAGCAGTGGTCTCAGGAACTGCATCGCAGTGCTAGCTGTGCCACTAGAGATTCTGTGTTCGATTATAGGAAGACCCATTGGGTCATGAAAGCAGGCTTATAAATATTAAGTATTTATACTGCCTCCCGAGTGGAGCAGTGGTCTCAGGAACTGCATCGCAGTGCTAGCTGTGCCACTAGAGATTCTGTGTTCGATTATAGGAAGACCCATTGGGTCATGAAAGCAGACTTATAAATATGAAGTATTATACCCCTTTACTTATTTCACGTTTTGTTGTGTCACAGCCTGATTTCAAAATGGATCACGTTGATGTTTTTCTCACACATCTACACACAATATCACATAGTGAAAATATGTTTTTAGAAATGTTTGCAAATGTATTGAAAATGGAAATACAGAAATATCTAATTTACATATGTAATCCCACCCCCTGAGTCAATACTTTGTAGACGCAATGTTGGCGGATTACAGCTGAGTCTTTTCAAGCTCTGTATAAAGTTGATTGTTGGTCATTGCCAGGAAGCCATTTTCAAGTCTTGCCATGGATTTTCAAGCCAATGTCAGAACTGTAACTAGGTCACTCAAGAACATTCAATTTTGTCTTGATAAGCAATTCCAGTGTAGATTTGACTTTGTGTTTAAGGGTATTGTCCTGCTGAAAGGTGAAATGATCTCCCAGTATCTGCTGGAAAGCAGACTGACCCAAGTCTTCCTTTAGGGTTTTGCGTGTGCATATAGCTGTGTTCCGTTCCTTTTATCCTGCCAAAGCAGCAGCTACTCTTCATGGGGTCCAGCAAAATGAAGGCATTTTATACCATTTTAAAACATTACAATACATTCACAGATTTCACAACACACTGTGTGCCCTCAGGCCCCTACTCCACCACTACCACATCTCTACAGTACTAAATCCATGTTTATGTATAGTGCTTATGTTATTGTGTGTGTGTGTGTGTGTGTGTGTGTGTGTGTGTGTGTGTGTGTGTGTGTGTGTGTGTGTGTGTGTGTGTGTGTGTGTGTGTGTGTGTGTGTGTGTGTGTGTGTGTGTGTGTGTGTGTGTGTGTGTGTGTGTGTGTGTGCCAATGTTTGTGTTGCTTCACAGTCCCTTCTGTCCATTAAGGTGTTTTTTAATCGGTTTCTTAAATCTAATTTTACTGCTTGCATCAGTTACTTGATGGGCAATAGAGTTGTCATGGCTCTATGTAGTATTATGTGCCTCCCACCGTCTGTTCTGGACTTGAGGACTGTGAAAATATCTCTTGTGGCATGTCTTGTGGGGTATGCATGGGTATACGAGCTGTGTGCCAGTAGTTTAGACAGACAGCTCGTTGCATTCAACATGTCATTCACCCTCATAAATAAAAGTAGTAATGAAGTCAATCTCGCCTCCACTTTCAGCCAGGAAAGATTATTAATATTAGCTGTCTGTGTAAATCCAAGGGCCAGCCGTGCTGCCCTGTTCTGAGTCAATTGCAATTTTCCTAAGTCCTTTTTTTTGCGGCACCTGACCACATGACTGAACAGTAGTAAAAAAAAATTAAAAGCAAGGAGCCTAAACAACTACCCTGGGGAATTCCTGATTCTAACTGTATTATATTTGAGAGGCTTCCATTAAAGAACACCCTCTGTGTTCTGTTAGACAAGTAACTCTTTATCCACATTATAGCGGTAAAGCCATTACACAAGTTTTTCAAACAGCAGACTATGATTGATAATGTCAAAAGCTGCACTGAAGTCTAACGAGACAGCCCCCACAATCAATTTGTTTACTGTGAAAGAGTATTGTATATGGTAAAACACAATTTTTTCCAGAAGTTTACTAAGGATTGGTAACAGGCTGATTGGTCGGCTATTTGAGCCAGCAAAGGGGCTTTACTATTCTTGGCTAGCGGAATGACTTTAGCTTCCCTCCAGGCCTGAGGGCACACGCTCTCTAGTAGGCTTAAATTGAAGATGTGGCAAATAGGAGTGGCAATATCGTCTGCAATTATCCTCAGTAATTTTCCATCCATATTGTTAGACCCCGGTGGCTTGTCATTGTTGGTAGACAACAATATTTTTTCACCTCTTCTACACTGACTTTACGGAATTCAAAAGTACAATTCTTGTCTTTCATAATTTGGTCCGATATACTTGGATGTGTAGTGTCAGTGTTTGTTGCTGGCATGTCATCCCTAAATTTGCTTATCTTGCCAATGAAAAAGTCATTAACTTCTTTGGGACTGGGGGGGAAGTATTGAGTAGCTTGGATAAAAAGGTGCCCAGAGTAAACTGCCTGCTACTCAGGCCCAAAAGCTAGAATATGCATATAATTAGTAGATTTGGTAGATTTGGATAGAAAACACTCTGAAGTTTCTAAAAAAAATATGTCTGTGAGTATAACAGAACTCATATGACAGGCAAAAACCTGAAAAAAAATTCAACCAGGAAGTGGGAAATCTGAGGTTTGTAGTTCTTCAAGTCATTGCCTATCGAATATACAGTGTCTATGGGGTCATATTGCACTTCCTAAGGCTTCCACTAGATGTCAACAGTCTTTAGAACCTTGTTTCGGGCTTCTGCTGTGAAGGAGGAGAGAATGAGAGCTGTTTGAGCAAGAGGTCTGGCAGAGTACCATGAGCTGATCATGTGCTCGCCCGTCTAAAGACAAAGGAATTCTCCGGTTGGAACATTATTGAAGATTTATGATAAAAACGTCCTAAAGATGGATTCTATACATCATTTGACATGTTTCTACAAACTGTAATATAACTTTTTGGACATTTCGTCTGAACAAGTGATCGCGTATTAGGCATTTGAATTACTGGGCTAAACGCGCAAACAAAAAGGAGGTATTTGAACATAAATGATGGACTTCATCGAACAAAACAAACATTTATTGTGGAACTGGGATTCCTGGAAGTGCATTCCGATCAAGATCATCAAAGGTAAGTGAATATTTATTATGCTATTTCTGACTTTTCTGACACCTCTCCTTCTTTGGAAAATGGCTGGATGTTTTTCTGTGACGTGCACTGACCTAACATAATCGCAAGGTGTGCTTTCGCCGTAAAGTCTTTTTGAAATCTGACACAGCGGTTGCATTAACCTCTTAAGAAGAAGGTTATCTATATTTCCATGGATAACACTTGTATCTTTTATCAATGTTTATTATTAGTATTTCTGTAATTTTATGTGGCTCTCTGCACTTTCACCGGATGTTTGTTTGAGACAATGCATTTCTGATCATAACACACCAATTTCAAATGAGGTTTTTGGACATAAAGATAAACTTTATCGAAAAAAACACATATTTATTGTGGAACATGAAGTCCTGTGAGTGCCATCTGATGAAGATCATCAAAGGTTAGTGATTCATTTAATCGCTATTTCTGATTTTTGTGAGCACTGTCCTTGGCTGGAAAATGGCTGTATGGATTTCTGTGACTAGGTACCTAACATAATCATTTGGTGTGCTTTCGCCGTGAATCCTATTTGAAATCGGACACTGTGGCTGGAATTACAAGAAGTTCATCTTTAAAATGGTGTAAAATATTTGTATATCATCTGATTCAATTAATGAAGGAGCCGAATTGGCTTTTTTTCCCCAAAATGTCATTTAAGGTGCCCCAAAGCTTTTTACTGACATTCTTTATGTAATTTATTTTAGTTTCACAGTGTAGTTTATTTTTATTTAGTTTAGTCACATGATTTCTTCATTTGCAGTACATTTGCCAATCAGTTGGTGTAATGAACAGGAGGGGAGAGAGAGAGCTGGTTTCAAGCGTAGGGTGCAGCAGGTGTTTATAGCAAAGGACCACAGGAGGAGGCAGGTAGCTGGGTCCAGGGGCAGGCAGAAGGTCATACACAGGGGGTCCAAAAGGGCAACAGTACAGGCAGGAAAAAGGCTAGTAACGTAGTCCGGAAGATACCGCAATAGGTAGATAACAGAAAGTTAAAGTACAGGCAGGGAATAGGAAAAAGACGTTGTTAGTGAGGCAGGCAAGAACTATCATACACGGTGTAAGGGTTTTCGTCCTCCTCTTCCGAGGAGGAGAGGCGAGAAGGATCGGAGGACTAATATGCGGCATGGTAAGTGTCCATGGTTGTTTATTAAACACATAAACTGAACACTCATTACAAAACAATAAACGTAACGTGAAATAACGAAAACTGAAAACAGTACCGTGTGGTGTAAAACACAACACCCACAAAACAACAGTGAAACCCAGGCTACCTAAGTATGATTCTCAATCAGAGACAACCAGGCTACCTAACTATGATTCTCAATCAGAGACAACTAACGACACCTGCCTCTGATTGAGAACCATACTAGGCCCAACACAGAAAAACAACCTAGACACACAAAACATAGAATGCCCACCCAACTCATGTCCTGACCAACTAAAACAAACAATTAACACAATAACTAGGGTCAGAACGTGACACACGTAAATCACGGGAAAAACAGCAAAGATGTGTGTCACAAAACAAACACAGTCATGGGGTGCAAAACACTGAACTGAATAGTGTGTGATAATAACATACAGGTGTGTGAACAGGTGATCAGAATTCAGGTGATTGGGATCTGGAGAGTGAGCTGCGTTCAGGGGATCTACGTGTTTGAGGGTGTGTGCTGGAAAATGGGCTGGAAAGTGAGCTGCGTTCAGGGGGATCTACGTGTTTGAGGGTGTGATCTGGAGAGTGAGCTGAGTTCAGGGGGATCTACGTGTTTGAGGGTGTGATCTGGAGAGTGAGCTGCGTTCAGGGGATCTACGTGTTTGAGGGTGTGTGCTGGAAAATGGGCTGGAGAGTGAGCTGCGTTCAGGGGATCTACGTGTTTGAGGGTGTGAGCTGGAAAATGGGCTGGAGAGTGAGCTGCGTTCAGGGGGATCTAGGTGTTTGAGGGTGTGAGTTGGAAGCAGACGTTACATTTGGGCTGCCAGACTTAATTGCCATAACTTTTGCCTCATCCCTCTCAACCATACCATTTTTTCAATTTCTCGTCAATCCAAGGGGATTTAACAGTTTTTACCGTCCTTTTCTTAATGGGTGCTTATTAGTAACTGGAATAAGTAGTTTCATAAATGCACTAAGTTCAGCATCTGGTTGCTCCTCATTACACACCACAGACCAGCAGCATCTGGTTGCTCCTCATTACACACTACAGACCAGCAGCATCTGGTTGCTCCTCATTACACACCACAGACCAGCAGCATCTGGTTGCTCCTCATTACACACCACAGACCAGCAGCGTCTGGTTGCTCCTCAATACACACTACAGACCAGCAGCATCTGGTTGCTCTTCATTACACACCACAGACCAGCAGCATCTGGTTGCTCCTCATTACACACCACAGACCAGCAGCATCTGGTTGCTCCTCATTACACACTACAAACCAGCAGCATCTGGTTGCTCTTCATTACACACTACAGACCAGCAGCGTCTGGTTGCTCCTCATTACACACCACAGAACAGCAGCATCTGGTTGCTCCTCATTACACACAGACCAGCAGCATCTGGTTGCTCATCATTACACACTACAGACCAGCAAATATTCTTTACATCATCAACATGTGAATCCCTACAAAACTTATTGTATGTCCTCTTATACACTATATTAGGCCCAGCCTTTGAAACTTTGGTTTTCCTTGATAAGGCTATTATATTGTGATCAATACATCCTATGGATTTGGACACTGCTTTAAAGCAAATATCTGCAGCATTAGTAAAGATGTGATCAATACATGTTGATGATTTAATTCCTGTGCTGTTTGTAACGACCCTGGTAGGTTGACTGACAAACCTGATCTAGGTTGCAGGCACTGGTTACAGTTTGACGTTTTTTCCTGAGTGGATGGATGAAGGCCAGTTAATATTTAAATCACCCAGAAAATATACTTCTCTGTTGATATCACAGACATTATCAAGCATTTCACACATATTATCCAGATACTGACTGTTAACACTTGGTGGTCTATAGTAGCTTCCCACCAGAATGGGCTTTAGGTGAGGCAGATGAACCTGTAGCCTTATTACGTCAACAGTGTTTAACATTATCCAGATACTGACTGTTAACACTTGGTGGTCTATAGTAGCTTCCCACCAGAATGGGCTTTAGGTGAGGCAGATGAACCTGTAGCCTTATTACGTCAACAGTATTTAACATTATCCAGATACTGACTGTCTATAGCAGCTTCCCACCAGAATGGGCTTTAGGTGAGGCAGATGAACCTGTAGCCTTATTACGTCAACAGTATTTAACATTATCCAGATACTGACTGTCTATAGCAGCTTCCCACCAGAATGGGCTTTAGGTGAGGCAGATGAACCTGTAGCCTTATTACGTCAACAGTATTTAACATTATCCAGATACTGACTGTCTATAGCAGCTTCCCACCAGAATGGGCTTTAGGTGAGGCAGATGAACCTGTAGCCTTATTACGTCAACAGTATTTAACATTAGATCCTCTCTAAGCTTTACAGGAATGTGGATCTGAATATAGACAGCAACACCTCCTCCGTTGGCATTTCTGTCTTTCCGGTAGATGTTATAACCATGTATTGCTACCACTATCATCAAAGGAATTATCTAAGTGAGTTTCAGAGACAGTCAGAATATGAATGTCATCTGTTACAAACAAGTTATTGACTTCATGGACCTTGTTTCTTAGGCTACATATATTAATATGGGCTATTTTTTAGCACTTTTCTGGGTTGCTGTAGGATAAACAGATGTATTCGGTGCAATTAGGGGTACATCCATTTAATTACTTACATTGTTTGCCAATGCCCTTAAGATCATGTACATTTGATGCAGCATTATGATGACTCATTGTCACAATGGTAGGGATTAATTGAGCAGGTCTTGGAAAATTTGCCAGTCATTGTTCCAACGCAGCCTTGAAATGCGTGGACAGAGTCCAGGAGTCAAGATGATTTGGATGGACTCTGTCATTCCTGTAGAGTATCTTCTGTTTCCAGAAGGTGTCAAAGTCATCAATAAAAGTGACTCCACCAGAGCTACAGTTAACTTTTAGCCAGATGAGTAATACCAACAGCCTGCTGAATCATTCACACCCGCGGCCCAACGATGGTACTGCACCTGAAATTATTGGTCGTTTTTTGGAGTCTTTAATGCTAAAATCAGTTCTTTAAAATTAATTTTCAACTGTTCTGAGCTAGCCCTCCTGATGTCATTTGACCCCACATGGACTACTACAGTGTCAGCTCCCGGCATCTGTGGTAGAACAGTCTGAAACAGCCTTATGTCCTGTACTCGTGCTCCTGGGTAACAGTCTGAAGCAGCCTTATGTCCTGTACTAGTGCTCCTGGGTAACAGTCTGAAACAGCCTTATGTCCTGTACTAGTGCTCCTGGGTAACAGTCTGAAACAGCCTTATGTCCTGTACTCGTGCTCCTGGGTAACAGTCTGAAGCAGCCTTATGTCCTGTACTCGTGCTCCTGGGTAACAGTCTGAAGCAGCCTTATGTCCTGTACTCGTGCTCCTGGGTAACAGTCTGAAGCAGCCTTATGTCCTGTACTCGTGCTCCTGGGTAACAGTCTGAAGCAGCCTTATGTCCTGTACTCGTGCTCCTGGGTAACAGTCTGAAGCAGCCTTGTTATGTCCTGTACTCGTGCTCCTGGGTAACAGTCGGAAGCAGCCTTATGTCCTGTACTCGTGCTCCTGGGTAACAGTCGGAAGCAGCCTTATGTCCTGTACTCGTGCTCCTGTGGTAGAACAGTCGGAAGCAGCCTTATGTCCTGTACTCGTGCTCCTGGGTAGCACAGAGTTTTTGCCTTGTGGACTGAGATGTTTCTCAACATAGAGCTGCCTATGATGACAGCTGGTGATGTTAAATGGGCCTGTCTCTGGTCTGTGTCAGTTCCGGGCTCAACCACTCCATGGAGACCCCTGTTCACAGAGAACGCCTTCTTCGACTTCCACGGGTCGAGAACAGCTCCGTTCTCCAGGGAATGGGGAGACCCCTTCGTAGATGGAACCCTGCCTAGCACCAGCCAGTCGGCTGTAGAGAGCCTACACGGCGGCGAAACTTCCACCAGACCAGAGTGGCGTCCGGCTACTTGGGTGGAAGGAAAATAAAAGGAGGTGGACATGGGTTCCCCAGTAGTTAATGTAGGTTTGCTACATGCTTGGTAAGAGTAGCTACTTCGCTCCTGTAGTCCTCCGCAAGCAAGCAGTTGCTACATTGAAAGTCAGCGCGGTCCACATTGTCCTGGAACAAAGCAAAGTAAACATCTGCTGCAACGCTGGAAACGTTCAATATAAAACCAACCACCCGCCGAGCCAGCTGGGCCAAGCTGGGCTTTCACGTCTCTCCCCCTATGTGGAATCCATTTGAGACCGCCGAGCCAGCTGGGCCAAGCTGGGCTTTCACGTCTCTCCCCCTATGTGGAATCCATTTGAGACCGCCGAGCCAGCTGGGCCAAGCTGGGCTTTCACGTCTCTCCCCCTATGTGAGATATTACTATCACATTAATACATAGATTACACTGCTAAAGCTAACTCTCTCTCCTCTGCTCTCATCCTTCTAGATCTATCGGCTGCCTTCGATACTGTGAACCATCAGATCCTCCTCTCCACCCTCTCCGAGTTGGGCATCTCCGGCGCGGCCCACGCTTGGATTGCGTCCTACCTGACAGGTCGCTCCTACCAGGTGGCGTGGCGAGAATCTGTCTCCTCACCACGCGCTCTCACCACTGGTGTCCCCCAGGGCTCTGTTCTTGGCCCTCTCCTATTCTCGCTATACACCAAGTCACTTGGCTCTGTCATAACCTCACATGGTCTCTCCTATCATTGCTATGCAGACGACACACAATTAATCTTCTCCTTTCCCCCTTCTGATGACCAGGTGGCGAATCGCATCTCTGCATGTCTGGCAGACATATCAGTGTGGATGACGGATCACCACCTCAAGCTGAACCTCGGCAAGACGGAGCTGCTCTTCCTCCCGGGGAAGGACTGCCCGTTCCATGATCTCGCCATCACGGTTGACAACTCCATTGTGTCCTCCTCCCAGAGCGCCAAGAACCTTGGCGTGATCCTGGACAACACCCTGTCGTTCTCAACCAACATCAAGGCGGTGGCCCGTTCCTGTAGGTTCATGCTCTACAACATCCGCAGAGTACGACCCTGCCTCACACAGGAAGCGGCGCAGGTCCTAATCCAGGCACTTATCATCTCCCGTCTGGATTACTGCAACTCGCTGTTGGCTGGGCTCCCTGCCTGTGCCATTAAACCCCTTCAACTCATCCAGAACGCCGCAGCCCGTCTGGTGTTCAACCTTCCCAAGTTCTCTCACGTCACCCCGCTCCTCCGTTCTCTCCACTGGCTTCCAGTTGAAGCTCGCATCCGCTACAAGACCATGGTGCTTGCCTACGGAGCTGTGAGGGGAACGGCACCTCAGTACCTCCAGGCTCTGATCAGGCCCTACACCCAAACAAGGGCACTGCGTTCATCCACCTCTGGCCTGCTCGCCTCCCTACCACTGAGGAAGTACAGCTCCCGCTCAGCCCAGTCAAAACTGTTCGCTGCCCTGGCCCCCCAATGGTGGAACAAACTCCCTCACGACGCCAGGACAGCGGAGTCAATCACCACCTTCCGGAGACACCTGAAACCCCACCTCTTTAAGGATTACCTAGGATAGGATAAGTAATCCCTCTCACCCCCCCTAAGTTTTAGATGCACTATTGTTAAGTGACTGTCCCACTGGATGTCATAAGGTGAATGCACCAATTTGTAAGTCGCTCTGGATAAGAGCGTCTGCTAAATGACTTAAATGTAATGTAAATGTAATGAATCCATTTGAGACCGCCGAGCCAGCTGGGCCAAGCTGGGCTTTCACGTCTCTCCCCCTATGTGGAATCCATTTGAGACCACCGAGCCAGCTGGGCCAAGCTGGGCTTTCACGTCTCTCCCCCTATGTGGAATCCATTTGAGACCACCGAGCCAGCTGGGCCAAGTTGGGCTTTCACGTCTCTCCCCCTATGTGGAATCCATTTGAGACCGCTGAGCCAGCTGGGCCAAGCTGGGCTTTCACGTCTCTCCCCCTATGCGGAATCTGGCAGGGTCCTGGGACGGATAACAGCGCTGACAGCAATTTAGCCCAGCAGAGCCGCATGATTCAAAAATAAAATAAAATAATATAAAAACACTGGTTTCCATTAAACTCTGTAAATCACCACTGGCCTCATGGTGAAATCCCTGGGCAGCATCCTTCCTTCCGGGAACTGAGTTATGTCTATTTGTAGTGACTGGGTGTATTGATACACCATCCAAAGCCTAATTAATAACTTTACCATGCTGAAAGGGATTTTCAGCATCTGCTTTTGTTATTTTTATGCCTTTCTTTGAGAGGCCTTGAACAACTTTCCTGGTGTTTGTGCTTGAATCTGTGCTTGAAATTCACTATGGGATAATGTGGGGTACAGAGCTGGTTAATCATTCAAAAATTACGTTGTCCGCTATTATTGAACACGGAATGAGTCCATGCAACTTATTATGCGATTTGTTAAATACTTTTTTTACTCCTGAACTTATTTATGCCACAACAAAGGTGTTGAAAGGATCAAAATTCCACTTTGGCATTATGATATTGTGTGTAGATCGGTGACACACAATCTCAATTTAATCCATATAAATTCTGTCCTCTGTACTTGTTCTATATTTTGAACTGAAGTGTTCTATAATTATACATACAGTACTGAGTACTAGTTATACATACAGTACTGAGTACTAGTTATACATACAGTACTGAGTACTAGTTATACATACAGTACTGAGTACTAGTCCGAAGGTGATAGCTATGGTGCACAGCATTCCAGAACCAAATGTAACGTGCAACCGCACATAATCAAAAGTACCACACATACTGTGTGAGTGACCAAACACACCCAGTCCATCATCACTTCTCTTCCATTCACTACTTCCTGTCTATGACATTCCTGTTCCTTTCTTAATGACTCGTCATAGTCTGGTGCCTGAGAGAGGGCAGCCGTTCTTATAGGGAAAATCCATAAAAATCTTTTGGTATTTTTTTCAATGGTCCACTGTTTATACAGTCCCAAACTGTTTATGTTCACTTCATGTTTATCTGTATTCTTCATTATTAAACTCACCTTCTGCACCTGCTTCCTGACTCCCGGCGATACGTGACAGATTCTTCTCAATTCTCTACTTATTTACTCACAAATAAAATCAGATCATTATTCTCTCTAGAAAAGACTAGGATCTGTCCATATGGCAAGAAATTATACAGTAATAGATCATTTTATGTTCCTTTTCAGTGAATATGTTAACATATGTTTAGGCCATATGCAATGTTGTCTATCTGTTGGTAGTGAGTGGTCGAAAATAAATACAAGTCTTGAAATCCAGCCCACTCCATATTTAAGAGTATATGGACTGGATTTCCAACATTATTACATTCAATATAACTTCAGAAGCTCTGATTACAGTACAGTCTGTCAGTAATTTAATAGTGTCTGTTACAGCATAAGTGTCAGTTAGCATCAGTTCAAGTCTCCCGGAGGCCTCAAATGAAGCCTGCAGCTATAGTAGCCCTCCAAGTCCCGTCCTCCTCCCTTGTAGGACACTAGTCTTCAGAATCCCCCAGAGGCTCCATAGGCCTCAAATGAAGCCAGGGCCTGTAGTAGCTCTCGGTTCCCAGCTTCCTAGCTCCTTTGTGGGACACTGGAGTCTTCAGGGCTGCTGTCCAGTAACTCATCCTCCGAGAAGCTGATGTGCAGACAGGTGTCATTGATGGGGGATGGGAAGGGGAGTGTGTGCTTGCAGCTGTCCTTGTGTGTTCCAGGGGTAGTGGTGACAAGCGATGGGGGAACCGTTTCCCCCCTCATGTCTTCTATGGGGGGCCACGGCTGCTAGAAGCCGTCAGGAATTTCCCACTGTCTCCAAACGGGTCCTCTTTTTCGTGGAGGGGTGAAAGCTGTGATTTAGTCTCCGAGTGGATGCCAGAATCCTCACTGGCCGAGCCGCAGGAGCCGCTCTCACCTCCTCCGTTGCTGAGCGAGTGGAATTCATCGGACAGTCCAGAAGAGAGGGCGCACGGAGTGATGTCCGGCTGGGATTGCCGCCTCTCCCATCCACGGGCAAGGTCAGGGCCGTGATCAGCTGGTTGAACTCCAACCTTGGAGAGAGAGTTCTGCTGGCTCGCTTACGGTTGAAGGTTAGGTGGGTACTATTTAGGGATGATATGTTTAAACCTGCCAATCAGAAAAGAGAGTTTGATCTGAAGGGCACATCTCAAATCAAATGATACCCTAATCCCCATGTAGTGCACTACTGTGGTGCACTAATTTTGACTAAAGCTCTATATACTGTCAATCAGTAATGAAACATTTAAGGGCATCTAAGAGCACATCTCATATGACACTCTGTTCCCTATATAGTGCACTACTTTTGACCAGTAGTGCACTACTTTTGACCAGTAGTGCACTACTTTTGACCAGTAGTGCACTACTTTTGACCAGTAGTGCACTATACGAGGGTATAGGGAGTCTAGTTGAGACGAAATACTCTTCTTCCTCAAAATACAAACAAAAATACGAACAGTGTCAATAACATGAGCCACTGAGCTCAATGCATTTGTACTGAATATATGCATATTCATATTGTGCAGAAGGAATCTACTGTATAAGTGAGTGTGTGTGTGATAGTGTTTAGAATTTAACAGGCAGGCACATTCAAAAGAGTGGGGGAAATAAGCCCCGTCTTTTAAGTTTCTGCAGCGACACTTCCATTCTTTAAACCCAATGCTTTGTGAGGTAAGCCACAGCCTGATGGGTCCTCTGGCGTGTGTGTGTGTGTGTGTGTGTGAGAGAGAAAGAGCAGTCTGGGCGCTTATCTCTGTCCCACAGCTCCCATGTTTGGGAGAAAGAAGGGAAGATAGAGAGAGAGACAGAGAGAGAAAATGAGAGAGAGCTGCAGGCTTTCCCCTCCTCTGTGACAGCACCAAACACAAACACTATAAATAGCTGCGTTGCATTCCCCGCTTAGACCACAGAAAACCACTGGTGGTTATGACATTAAAACACACACACAAAGAAGCCTATATAACACATATACTCAAAGACATTAAAACACACACACACACACACACACACACACACACACACACACACACACACACACACACACACACACACACACACACACACACACACACACACACACACACACACACACACACACACACACACACACACACACACACACACACACACACACAAAGAAGCCTTGGTTCCTCCCTAATTCTGAAAACAACCTGTTATTGGTAGAGAGGTGATTTTTGAGGTGTTTTTTTATTTATTTTTTAAATACGCAAGAACAAATTCTTATTTGCAATGACAGCCTAGGAACAGTGGGTTAGCTGCCTTGTTTGGGGGCAGAACAACATATTTTTGCCTTGTCAGCTGGGGGATTCGATCTTGCAACCTTTCGGTTACTAGTCAAACACTCTAACCACTAGGCATCCTGCCGATGTCACCATGGAGGCCAAAACTCCATCCACCAAAACAGGCTGGGATTTCAGGCAGTCTTTTCAAACAGCTCTTACACTAAAAGGGCATTTTCATCCTTTTCACAAGGTGACAGTATTATTGCAACCTCATAGTGTGGAACATTTCAACTCCATATCTGACATGGTACAGGTGTCTTCTTTCTGTAAGCCCATAACCATGTGTGAGAAGTGTATTTTTGTTTCAAAGTAGATTTGTTTAAGACTACCAAGACTCTGTGTGACCATGATTTAGCCCAGTGCAGTAAAAGGTTAATAACTGGTTCCCATGTGTATTGTGTGCTGATATTCAGCATTGGTCTAGACCTTATAAAGGGTTTACTAAGGCTCCAATAAGCCTTTAATGCTATTGTTTGTTAGAAGTGGTCCTTGCTGGATCCTAAGGGTGTTGATGTTGAGTTGAATGTGTAGTCTGGTTCTAGCTGTGTGGTGTGTTTTACAGAGTTGTGTGGTACTAGACACTGTAGTGGCCTGGCTAGAGTGTTTTACAGTGTGTCTGTCTGAAGGGTTGTATCTCTAGCTATCTGCTCCCCAGTCAGTATGTGTGATTTCCATTTCTTTGACTCAGCACTCCTGTCTGCTGTGAGGGCTTCCAAACACTCGCTCTGTATCCTTCCCCCTCTGTATCTTTCTCCCTCACCACTCCTCTCTCTGTGGTCCTTCTGTAGCTCAGTTGGTAGAGCACGGCGCTTGTAACGCCAGGGTAGTGGGTTCGATCCCCGGGACCACCCATATGTAGAATGTATGCACACATGACTGTAAGTCGCTTTGGATAAAAGCGTCTGCTAAATGGCATATATTATTATTATTATTCCTCTGTCACTCTGTCTGTCAGCTTCCCTCTCACTTATGCCCCCTCCCTCTTTCGCTACCCCGTCACTTTGTGCTTCCTCTTTCTGTCTCTTGTTCTCTCTCCCTCCTCCCTCTGTTTTTATGACTCTGTCTTGTTTTCGCACGCTTATCTTGCTCCCTCGCTCTGCTTCCCTTCTTCACTGCCTCAAACTCCTCCACCTTCCTCTCTCTCTCTCTGCATCCCTACCCACTCTCTCTCAGTCTGAGACGCCTACACCCATGGAAGACTGCACGGATTATTTAATGAGGTGACAAACACACTGTGGTAAGGTCTCTAGTCTCCAGATCCATTACTCTGGTTGGCAGCAGGTCATTTACAGCCTTGATTTACTCATACATGCAGTATTACTATACTATAAGACCCCAGTGACAGACATACAAACCATGTGTCCCAAATGGTACCCTAATTCCCCCTAATCGCCCCTCCTTCCCAAAACATGTGCACATACTGGACTATAAATTGTACCCTCCTGTATTATACTGATTCTAAAATGTTTATTCTATTCTACCGAGCCGTTTACTTTATGTTCATATCTTTTATTATTTCTTAATGGTTTTGCATCGCCGAGAAGGAATAGGCAAGTAATCATTTAGTTGGACGTTGTATACCATGTGTATCCCCGTACGACTAATAAAAACTTGAACTCTTTCCTATTATTTGGGCACTCTGGTCAAAAGCAGTGCACTATATATGGAATAGGATGCTATTTGGGTTGCAGACAAAGGGTCAAACGCCCTCATAAAGACCTGCTCCCCAGTGGCTGAACACTGACTGTGCAGTCAGTGGATAAGTGGGGTGCAATGGGATGCTTACGGAGAGGTTTGTGGAGTACTGGTGGTAGTTGGGACTTACAGCATTGTTAAGTTCAATACACACAGACTCCCTGAAGGACCTTGGAATGCTAGGCTGATGTACAATGATATACAGGGGACAGAGCTATAGGTGGAGGGTTGTGTGTGTGTGTGTGTGTGTGTGTGTGTGTGTGTGTGTGTGTGTGTGTGTGTGTGTGTGTGTGTGTGTGTGTGTGTGTGTGTGTGTGTGTGTGTGTGTGTGTGTGTGTGTGTGTGTGTGTGTGTGTGTGTGTGTGTGTGTGTGTGTGTGTGTGTGTGTGTGTGTGTGTGTATATATGCTTTCATGTGTATTTTGTGTGCTGCGGGTTGGGGTGGCTATATTATTTAATGTGTTGATTTTTGTACGTGACTATGAGGGATGATAGTGTTTTTGAGGGTGGCAGGTGTAATTTCCTTGCTAATGGAACCACTCTGACAGCAGTGCAGACATTTCCCTTCCTATTGAGCTGAAACACACACACACACGCTCAGACACCCAGACGTCTGACCTTATCACAATTATAACACTGTTATATTTTTATAATACTGTCTCCATATCAAAAAGCACAAAGTCAACACAAACACATCTACTCAAAGTCAACACCAACACATCTACTCAAAGGCATACACAAACACATCTACTCAAAGTCAACACAAACACATCTACGCAAAGTCAACACAAACACATTACTCAAAGTCAACACCAACACATCTACTCAAAGGCATACACAAACACATCTACTCAAAGTCAACACAAACACATCTACTCAAAGTCAACACCAACACATCTACTCAAAGTCAACATCACGCTAGCCCCTTCATTGGAATGTTTTTAAATGACACAAAATGACTCTTTGATAATGATTTCACACATATGTTGATGATGAGTGCACTCATATGGTAGCCTATCCTACAAACTTTTCAAGGGTGAGACATACTGTAGGGCTGTGGCGGTCATGGCATTTTGTCAGCTGGTGATTGTTAAGCAAATAACGCCGGTCTCACGGTAATTGACCATTAATTGACATAAACAAATGTAGCACCTCCTGTCATCCACACAGCCTATAAGACACTGATGCAGACCTTTGGAACATATACATTTTAAAAAGTCTAATAAAGCCATGTAATATAACCTACACCTTCACAATGAATCCATTATTTATTTTAGACAGGTCTAAAGAAACATTATACGAAAATGTAGTTTATTTCAGAAGAACAGAACAGCATACTCTAAGTTGTCCTTATGTTAGGTCCTGATCTGGCTATGCCATATGGCTGTGGGCTACACTAGTTCATTTAGTTGTCCTTATGTTAGGTCCTGATCTGGCTGTGGGCTACACTAGTTCATTTAGTTGTCCTTATGTTAGGTCCTGATCTGGCTGTGGGCTACACTAGTTCATTTAGTTGTCCTCATGTTAGGTCCTGATCTGGCTATGCCATATGGCTGTGGGCTACACTAGTTCATTTAGTTGTCCTTATGTTAGGTCCTGATCTGGCTGTGGGCTACACTAGTTCATTTAGTTGTCCTCATGTTAGGTCCTGATCTGGCTATGCCATATGGCTGTGGGCTACACTAGTTCATTTAGTTGTCCTTATGTTAGGCCCTGATCTGGCTGTGGGCTACACTAGTTCATTTAGTTGTCCTTATGTTAGGCCCTGATCTGGCTGTGGGCTACACTAGTTCATTTAGTTGTCCTTATGTTAGGCCCTGATCTGGCTGTGGGCTACACTAGTTCATTTAGTTGTCCTCATGTTAGGTCCTGATCTGGCTGTGCCATATGGCTGTGGGCTACACTAGTTCATTTAGTTGTCCTTATGTTAGGCCCTGATCTGGCTGTGGGCTACACTAGTTCATTTAGTTGTCCTTATGTTAGGCCCTGATCTGGCTATGCCATATGGCTGTGGGCTACACTAGTTCATTTAGTTGTCCTCATGTTAGGTCCTGATCTGGCTGTGCCATATGGCTGTGGGCTACACTAGTTCATTTAGTTGTCCTTATGTTAGGCCCTGATCTGGCTGTGGGCTACACTAGTTCATTTAGTTGTCCTTATGTTAGGCCCTGATCTGGCTATGCCATATGGCTGTGGGCTACACTAGTTCATTTAGCAGACAAGATTTGCTTACAATTCTGTGGCATTATTTTATATTATTTTATAGTATGAAGAATACAACTGAACATAGCTGAATAAAATAGAAACTACATTTTCTCCAAACAATTTGAGGGAGTGCGCGCTTGCGGCTATTCTGTATTGAGCGATTAACAAAGAAACAGGTCCCCCTATACTCTTAATTGAGTTATTTCTGTAACTTTAGTTGTGATACAAATGTTGGGCTATACATTTAGATCTTTATTACATTATCAGGCTGCATGATCCGACTGTAACGATGATTTGAAAAAAAGTTGCATGAAAGGCATGAGCTCTGCTTTGTTTTTGTTGAGCAGGCTGCACACACTTCATCAGTCTCTCATTCACAATTTGACGAGCATTTGAAAATGCCTCAAATTTCCCGGCAGCATCCCCTTTGTGTGGCCGTAATGCCCCCTAAAATAATACATGCCTTTTGCGGCCAGTGGCCATTTTGCCCTTGGGCTGAATATAATAATTATAATTCCCTTCTCCCGGATGCATGCTGCGAAGCACCTCTCACTCACATGGCTCTCAGTCACGTGATTGGGTCTTTCTCATAGGTTACAAGTGAATGTAACGGATGTGAAACGGCTAGCTTAGTTAGCGGTGTGCGCTAAATAGCGTTTCAATTGGTTACGTCACTTGCTCTGAAACCTTGAAGTAGTAGTTCCCCTTGCTCTGCAAGGGCCGCGGCTTTTGTGGAGCGATGGCTAACGATGCTTCGAGGGTGACTGTTGTTGATGTGTGCAGAAGGTCCCTGGTTCGCGCCCGGGTATGGGCGAGGGGACGGACGTAAAGTTATTCTGTTACATGAAGACAGAACCATTGGGGATGCAAATGTGCGCGTCCTTATCCAATTCCGAGGAACATATTGAAGATATTGGAAAAACTGTCCATATTTACTTTACACCAGCCAACAAGATGAGTAGGCCTAATGAACAGAAAGAGCACTAGCCTATGTCAATCTACTATTCCCCATAGTACGAAAGTTTACCTTTTCTACTCTGTGAGAGAAATCAATATTCCAAACATTGTCTGGGACAGTTGCATCGATAGATCCAACTTGAATACAACCACTAGCATCAAATTACCTTTTTAAAACAATGCTTCTGACGCAACAGATCAGAACATTTAGCTTAAAATGTTGATGAATTACAGTGCATTCGGAAAGTATTCAGACCCCTTGACTTTTTCCACATTTTGTTACGTTACAGCCTTATTCTAAAATGGATTAAATACATGTTTTACCCTCATCAATCTACACACAATAGTGATAATATATAATTCACAAGTTATAGGCTAATATTTTCACCCATCAGACTGTTTTTTATTTAATCTTATCTTTAAATATACTAATAATAAATAAATATAGTAGGCCTAGCCTATAGATGGGATCCTCCTCTTTTTAAATAGAGGCCATCACTCTGTTTTCTCAGGCAATTGCATAGCCGATAGAAATGTTGCGCAACATGAGCTCATGAGCTCTCATGAAGTCTTTGATTAGATTTTCAATTACATTTGCATTAATGTCAGAGTGATTAGAGGGACAATACAGTGCTGAGTATCTGGCAGTTAGCAAGTTTGGTAGGCTACTAATGTCCATCAGCAACATCAAAGCCTGGAGAAGCCTAATTACGGTGACTAAACGGTCACCTGGAAGTTGACTGCCGTCATGACTTGTGACCGCTGGTGTGGCGGTAATACGGTCACCGTAGTGAGACACACACACACACACACAGCACATGTAAACATGCACAGAGGTATATTGAGAGGGGCACCACTGCCCACACATGCCCATGTACAACACAATCCCATGCTTGTGCCACCTACACCGGTTTATGCTTGAGGACTGTATAACCACATCCACAGAGAGGAGGAGAGGAAAGGAGAGGAGGAGAGGAGTGTGCAGCTAGGCTGGGTATGGCTCAGTTATCAGTGGGCCCCCAAGGCTGCCAGGGAGAGAGAGGCTGGTGCACCACAGGAATCAGTAATGGGGGAGGTTACAGGTTAGGGATGGGGGAGGCAAGTATTGGATAGAAATAGAAAAGGAGGGCAGGAAGATGGGGTTGGATAAGGATGAGGATGAGCAAGAGGGGGTCCTCACTCCTGTGCCAGAGAGGGAACAATTAGACTAATAAGGCTGCAGTATGTCTGTTGCATACAGAGCACAGGGACCACAGGCTCCTACTCTCTTCTCTTCTGGGAGACATTAACTACTGACTGAAATGGTTTCCTTTCTATCTATGTGTATTGTGAGGTGCTGTACCACGCTCACGTGATGAGTAACCTTGCCTGGGCACCTGAAGACCTCAAGTATAGGCTTTAGCTCAGCAGGCTAACACGAAGACCGAGTTCGTATCCAGTCACATGTGCAATATATGGGTTATTCTCATAGGTAGGACAGACATGAAACTGTTGCTTCTCCTGCCAGGAGCCAGAGCCAATGTGATAACATCTACCTTCATGGGAAAATATGATATAATGATGTTAATGTTTAAAAATTAATCTAAGTAACCTAATAAAAGAAACCCAATCGTTTAAAATAGAGATATCTTTTGCAAGGGCTAGGGCTCAATCGATCGCATACGCCTATGTCTGCCTTCGGCATCTGCGTGGGAAGGTGGCCGAGCCACAGCCATTTGAGAGACCATGAGACATCACGAAAATCTATCTTCTCACGAAAATGTCTGTAGCGTCTGAAGGGTTTAGAAAAAGAAACGAATATCTCTGTGGGAAGGCGAGACTCTCACAAACACGATGGTGGTCTCTGTTTTGCTCTATGACCCCCACTAGAGTCACATGACTTGTCTTATGGTAACCCATACAAATGAATGCAAGTATGGAGGTAGTTTTGTGCCAACAAAATAAGGGGTTTAATGTATCTGTCCCTTTTTTATATATTTCCTGAGCTTTCTTATAGCTCCTAGATAGGACAGACACTTCAAAACCTTATTCTTTGTGATTTATTTTGTGATTTATTTTCTGATTCATTTTTTTGCCATTTATGAACGAGTTATTCAATGTGTTTCTATGGGCTGTCAACCAATCAAATGTATTTATAAAGCCCTTTTTTTTACATCGGCTGATGTCACAAAGCACTATACAGAAACCCAGCCTTAAACCCCAAACAGGAAGCAAGCTACAGTATTAAGGGTCAAATTCCATGTTTTATCAAATAATGTGTAAAGGAAAAAAAGATACCTAAAGGGGTCCTAAAATTATAAATCAAATAGCTAAATCATCCACGATATGACCATCTTTAAAAAAAATCCATATGTTAGCTTGACATTCATAGAGATACTCAGCACAATGCACTGCCTCAGTCACGTCTAGCTTTTGACCCCACTCAACAAAATAACTAATCAACACATCGATCCCACTCAATCTCTTATTACCAAACAAACAACTTCGCCACCAAACACTATTTTCTCCCAAGGAAAGAGACAGAATCTAGAAAGAAACAAGAGATCAATAAAAAAAAACTGTTAAGGGCTAGATAATCTGCAACCTTTGATCATCGTTTGACAGATTTAATCTCATAATAGAGTTGGGCTTGTTTCGGGAGGCCTGCGGGACAGACAGACAGTCAGAAAAATTGACGGACACCACGCAGACTCGGATAAGCTTTCTCAGCTAATTGGCTGCCTTGAGATGACGCCGTCCATGGGGGTTGGCAAGGTGGCCCATGGATATGGGCCCATGGATACCCCATTACCCTGATGAGGAGATCTGTTGAACCCCACCACATGAAATACAGGCTTTAATAAAGGATTATTTGATGAGGGTACCACCTCACAGTGACATTGAAATTACATGGAGAGAGAGAGAGAGAGAGAGAGAGAGAGAGAGAGAGAGAGAGAGAGAGAGAGAGAGAGAGAGAGAGAGAGAGAGTAACAGAAAAGAGCTAGAGACAGACAGACAGCACTGAGATAAGATATTATTACCATAAAGTGTATTTTTACACCTTTTATAATTGAAGCCAAAAATGTTCAATATTTTTTTATAGGGGCGTACTAACACAAAATAAATGTGACACAGTATGCAAATTATAACTAGTTAGTGTAGAAATGTAAGAAATTGATAAAAATTCTCTGAGTGAATGATGGAATTGAACTAACTAACTAGGCAAATGGAAACCATTGGTAGAGTACCAGAGTTAGAAGTTACAAATAGAGGATTTAGATTCCTATGCAATATTTAACAAATAGGCCTACATCACTGTCAATTTCATCCTCCTTTTATTTTTGGTTGAAGTTTGGTTGAATAGTATAAAGCAATCGAAATGGAGAAAGCCCATTAAAATGGATTAGAATTCATTGGTTCCTAGTGTCACCGTCAAAAATTAGAAAAATACGGTGACATTATATTTTTGCCATATCGCCCGCCCTTGTCCAACTCTCCCTCTCTCTCCAGTCTCCATCCATTATTTTTCATACTTTCTCTACCTTTCTATCACTCTCTATCTCTCTCTCTCCCTCTCCATCCTTTATTGGCAAGAGGTAAAGAATTGAAGTAGGAATGGCGGCAGGACATACCCTGAGTCCCAAATGGCAGTCTATTGCCTATATGGTACACTAAACACTAATTGTATTGTGCTACATAGGGATAGGGTTGAAACGCAACCCTAGGCTTTGAGACAGCTGGAGCAAACCTTGTCTGTTAAACACATCCAGCTCAGAGAACCATATATCTAAATGAGGTTCACTGTCTAATAAGGTATATTGGACTCACGAGCTCGCTCGCACGCACACACACACACACACACACACACACACACACACACACACACACACACACACACACACACACACACACACACACACACACACACACACACACACACACACACACACACACACACACACACACACACACACACACACACCACATTTGCAGTCACTATTCATTTGACTTGATTGGAGTGTGTGAACATGTTTTCGTTCCTCATCAGGACCAGAATGCCCTGTGTGTGTGTGTGTGTGTGTGTGTGTGTGTGTGTGTGTGTGTGTGTGTGTGTGTGTGTGTGTGTGTGTGTGTGTGTGTGTGTGTGTGTGTGTGTGTGTGTGTGTGTGTGTGTGTGTGTGTGTGTGTGTGTGTGTGTGTGTGTGTGTGTGTGTGTGTGTGTGTGTGTGTGTACACTGCCTATGTGTGTGTGTGTGTGTGTGTGTGTGTGTGTGTAAGATAGGATAGTGGATATCACTCCCTGTGCAGCAATAACCTGGTGCGGTCCTCCTCACTCACTTTCATTACTTTTATTTTCCCACTGTAGGAGAGGCAAAGTATTAAATCAGATGATTATCATTTACATTAGCATGCAGTCACAATGAGGGAGGAGAGAGAGAGAGGGAGGAAAAAAAGAGAGGGAGAGATAGTTGAGAGAGATGGGGTGAGTAGGGAAGGAGAGAGGAGGGAGAGAGGGGTGGAGAGAAAGAGAGAGGATAGAGAGAGAAAGGAATTATAGAGAATACAATTGCTCCGATACAGAGAAGAAAAACGCCTCTTGTGAGAATCAAAACAGAGAGTGAGAGGAGAGAGAGAGAAAGAGGAGGAGGAGGAGGAACAGGAGGAGGAGGAGGGGGGTATGTGGTGGTTGGGTATAGAGAACTTCTAGACTAGAGAGACCACTGATTATAAACGAACAGGAAAAGTGTTTAAAAAAGCTCCACCGTCCTCCCTCAGGCAAAGCACTCTCCAGCTGGCTTCAATGTACATTTGGGCTGTTACAGTACAACACTGCTGCTTGGGAAAAAACAAGCAAGGTTTGTGTGTGTGTGTGTGTGTGTGTGTGTGTGTGTGTGTGTGTGTGTGTGTGTGTGTGTGTGTGTGTGTGTGTGTGTGTGTGTGTGTGTGTGTGTGTGTGTGTGTGTGTGTGTGTGTGTGTGTGTCAGTGCATGCATATGTACATAAGTGTGTGTGTGTGTGTGCACGTGCGTGTGCGCGTGTGCGATTGGTTTGGGGGTCTGGCTGCAGAATTTCAAACACAGTCTCTGAGGGCTGTTTCAGCCTGACCCTGTCATACAGAGACAGCGAGAAAAGCGTTCACACACACACACACACACACACACACACACACACACACACACACACACACACACACACACACACACACACACACACACACACACACACACACACACACACACACACACACACACACACATATGTACGCACTGACACACGCACGCACACACAAACACACACACACACTTATATACATATGCATGCACGGACACACACAAACACACACACACACACACGTAAATATACACGCACTGACACACACAGTCTGTATACTTACACATGCACACAGGCACACACACAAACACACGTGCACACACATGCTGCAGAGCCAATCACAACTCTTTATTCCGCCTGCTGCTAATCAGCATCAACAGACACACCCTGGAAAGTGTTACGGCTCTGTGAGTCTGACTGGAACCATGGGGAGAGGAAGGGATAGAGAGAAAGGAGGGGATGGAGAGATATAGGAAACAGGGAGGGAGCTGGAGAAGATGGGGGACATGAGAGAGGAAAGGTAAAATATGGGCAGGAATGAGGCAGAAAAAGAAAGTAGAGGACAGAGAAAGATAGGAAAGGAAAAAGCAAGGTGAGAAGAGGATGGGGGAAGAGAGAGTGAGATTTTTATTTATTTTACATTTATTTAACTAGACAAGTCAGTTAAGAACAAATTCTTATTTTCAATGACGGCCTAGGAACAGTGGGTTAACTGCCTGTTCAGGGGCAGAACGACAGATTTGTACCTTGTCAGCTCGGAGGTTTGAATTTGCAACCTTCCGGTTACTAGTCCAACGATCTAACCACTAGGCTACCCTGCAGCCCCAGAGTGCCCTTAAACACATCACATACTGCCAAACCTTAACACAACTACATTACATACATACAATGCCATTTTAAAAAATATATATATATACATTTTTCATCTTTATTTAACCAGGTAGGCTATTTGAGAACAAGTTCTCATTTACAACTGTGACCTGGCCAAGATAAAGCAACACACAGACACAAACAACAACACAGAGTTACACATGGAATAAACAAACATGCAGTCAATAATACAATAGAAAAGGTCAATATACAGTGTGTGCAAATGAGTTAGGATAAGGGAGGTAAAGGCACTAAATAGGCGAGATAATTACAATATAGCAAATAAACACTGGAGTGATAGATGTGCAGAAGATGATGTGCAAGTAGTGATACTGGTGTACAAAGGAGCAGAAAAGTAAATAAAAACAATATGGGGATGAGGTAGATTGGATGGACTATTTACAGATGGGCTATGTACAGCTGCAGTGATCTGTGAGCTGCTCTGACAGCTTATGCTAAAAGTCATCTTCAGTGATTTTAGCAGTTCGTTCCAGTCATTGGCAGCAGAGAACTGGAAGGAAAGGCAGGCAAAGGAGGAATTGGCTTTGGTGGTGACCAGTGAGATATACCTGCTGGAGCACGTGCTGTGGGTGGGTGCTGCTATGGTGACCAGTGAGCTGAGATAAGGCGGGGGGGCTTCACCTAGCAAAGACTTATAAATGACCTGGAGCCAGTGGGTTTGGCAACGAATATGAAGTGAGGGCCAGCCAACGAGAGCATACAGGTCGAAGTGGTGAGTATTATATGGGGCTTTGGTGACAAAACGGATGGCACTGTGATAGACTGCATCCAATTCGCTGAGTAGAGTGTTGGAAGCTATTTTGTAAATGACATCGCCATAGTCAAGGATCGGTAGGATAGTCAGTTTTACAAGGGTATGTTTGGCAGCATGAGTGAAGGATGCTTTGCTGCAAAATAGGAAGCTGATTCTAGATTTAATTTTGGATTGGAGATGCTTAATGTGAGTTTTTTTTGAGTTCGTGCTACAGGATGCAAATTAGCTAGCCTTAGCTTTCAAACTGCCTGTGTATATTGGTTGCTAACTTCCCTGAAAAGTTGCATATCGTGGGGGCTGTTCGATGCTAATGCAGTACACCACAGGATGTTTTTGTGCTGGTCAAGGGCAGTCAGGTCTGGAGTGAACCGCTATATCTGTTCCTGCAATGAGGCAGTGATCGCTGAGATCCTGGTCGAAGACAGCAGAGGTGTATTTGGAGGGCAAGTTGGTTAGGCTGATATCTATGAGGGTGCCCATGTTTATGGATTTGGGGTTGTACCTGGTAGGTTCCTTGATCATTTGTGTGAGATTGAGGACATCAAGCTCAGATTGTAGGATGGCCATGGTGTTAAGCATTTCAGTACGAGACTCTGAAGATAGATGGGGGGCAAACAATTCACATATGGTGTCCAGAGCACAGCTTGGGGCAGAAGGTGGTCTATAGCAAGCGGCACTGGTGAGAAACTTGTTTCTGGAAAGGTGGATTTTTAAAAGTAGCAGTTCAAATTATTTGGGCACACACCTGGATAGTAAGACAGAACTCTGCAGGCTATCTCTGCAGTAGATTGCAACTCCGCCCCCTTTGGCAGTTCTATCTTGTCGGAAGATATTATAGTTAGGGATGGAAATTTCAAGGTTTTTGGTGGTCTTCCTAAGCCAGGATTCAGACACAGCTAGCACATCCGGGTTGGCAGAGTGTGCTAAAGCAGTGAATAAAACAAACTTAGGGAGGAGGCTTCTAATGTTAACATGCATGAAACCAAGGCTTTAACGGTTACAGAAGTCAACAAATGAGAGCGCCTGGGGAATGGGAGTGGAGCTAGGCACTGCAGGGCCTGGATTAACCTCTACATCACTAGAGGAACAGAGGAGGAGTAGGATAAGGGTACGGCTAAAGGTTAAAATAACTGGTCATCTAGTACGTTCGGAACAGAGAGTAAAAGGAGCAGGTTTCTGGGCACGGTAGAATAGAGTCAAGTAATAATGTACAGAGAAAGGTATGGTAGGATGTGGATACAGTGGAGGTAAACTTATGCATTGAGTGACGATGAGAGAGATATCGACTCTAGAAACATAATTTCAACCAGGTGAGGTTGCGGTGGCATGTGTGGGATGTGGAACTAAATGGAACTAAACTAAAGGCGCTACAATGAAATAAGGCAATAATAACTAACCAAAACAGCAATGGACAAGGCATATTGACATTAGGGAGAGGCATGCGTAGCCGAGTGATCATTGGGTCCAGTGAGTAGCTGGGCGAGCTGGAGACACGGCGATTAAGACATGCTAGCGGGCCGGGGCTAGCAGGCTAGCAGAAGGGCCTTAGAGGGACGGCTCGACGGAAGAAGTCAGTTGCAACCCCTTCGTGCGGTTACGTCAGCAGATCAGTCATGATGGATCAGCAGGGCTCCGTGTAGTAGAAGGGTCCATGCCAATTTGCATAATAGGTATAGTAGCCCAAAAAAACTTGCTGTTGGACTTCAACTAACTGTTCAGTGTGCTTTAGACAGCTAGCGGGCCACGGCAAGCAGGCTAGCAGATGGGCATTCAGCTACGTCGCGACAGGGGAGACAGTTGAAAGCCCCTCGGGCGGATTATGTCAGTAGTCCAGTCGTGAAGGATCGGCAGGGCTCCGTATCGGCAATAAAAGGGGTCCAGGCCAATTGCCAAAAATAGGTATTGTAGCCCAAGGAGTGGCTAATGGACCTCTTCAGCAAGCCGGGAGATGGGCCTAGCATAGGTTAGCTCCAGGCTAATTGGTGCTTGCTTCGGGACAGAGACGTTAGCCAGGAGAAGCCAATCGGAGAGCAGCTAGCTAAAAATATATAAAAAGACACAAAAAAGATATATACACAGGACACGACAAGATGAAGACAAAAGACACCTGACCGCTACGCTATCTTGGAAATCAAGATTACAAAGCAAACATCAGAGAAAGAGAGAAAGAGGAGAAGAAAGAAGTGGGAAGCAAACAGAACACAATTCAACATAAAATGAATTGAAATGATACGGAAACAACATTGATTCATCCAGTGAGTCCTCTCATAGTATATTGTGGCGCCCAGTGAGTCCTCTCATAGTATATTGTGGCGCCCAGTGAGTTCTCTCATAGTATATTGTGGCGCCCAGTGAGTCCTCTCATAGTATATTGTGGCGCCCAGTGAGTCCTCTCATAGTATATTGTGGCGCCCAGTGAGTCCTCTCATAGTACATTGTGGCGCCCAGTGAGTCCTCTCATAGTACATTGTGGCGCCCAGTGAGTCCTCTCATAGTATATTGTGGCGCCCAGTGAGTCCTCTCATAGTACATTGTGGCGCCCAGTGAGTCCTCTCATAGTATATTGTGGCGCCCAGTGAGTCCTCTCATAGTATATTGTGGCGCCCAGTGAGTCCTCTCATAGTATATTGTGGCGCCCAGTGAGTCCTCTCATAGTATATTGTGGCGCCCAGTGAGTCCTCTCATAGTACATTGTGGCGCCCAGTGAGTCCTCTCATAGTACATTGTGGCGCCCAGTGAGTCCTCTCATAGTATATTGTGGCGCCCAGTGAGTCCTCTCATAGTACATTGTGGCGCCCAGTGAGTCCTCTCATAGTATATTGTGGGCGCCCAGTGAGTCCTCTCATAGTATATTGTGGCGCCCAGTGAGTCCTCTCATAGTACATTGTGGCGCCCAGTGAGTCCTCTCATAGTATATTGTGGCGCCCAGTGAGTCCTCTCATAGTATATTGTGGCGCCCAGTGAGTCCTCTCATAGTATATTGTGGCGCCCAGTGAGTCCTCTCATAGTATATTGTGGCGCCCAGTGAGTCCTCTCATAGTATATTGTGGCGCCCAGTGAGTCCTCTCATAGTACATTGTGGCGCCCAGTGAGTCCTCTCATAGTATATTGTGGCGCCCAGTGAGTCCTCTCATAGTACATTGTGGCGCCCAGTGAGTCCTCTCATAGTATATTGTGGCGCCCAGTGAGTCCTCTCATAGTATATTGTGGCGCCCAGTGAGTCCTCTCATAGTATATTGTGGCGCCCAGTGAGTCCTCTCATAGTATATTGTGGCGCCCAGTGAGTCCTCTCATAGTATATTGTGGCGCCCAGTGAGTCCTCTCATAGTATATTGTGGCGCCCAGTGAGTCCTCTCATAGTATATTGTGGCGCCCAGTGAGTCCTCTCATAGTATATTGTGGCGCCCAGTGAGTCCTCTCATAGTATATTGTGGCGCCCAGTGAGTCCTCTCATAGTATATTCTCATAGGCGCCCAGTGAGTCCTCTCATAGTATATTGTGGCGCCCAGTGAGTCCTCTCATAGTATATTGTGGCGCCCAGTGAGTCCTCTCATAGTATATTGTGGCGCCCAGTGAGTCCTCTCATAGTACATTGTGGCGCCCAGTGAGTCCTCTCATAGTACATTGTGGCGCCCAGTGAGTCCTCTCATAGTATATTGTGGCGCCCAGTGAGTCCTCTCATAGTACATTGTGGCGCCCAGTGAGTCCTCTCATAGTATATTGTGGCGCCCAGTGAGTCCTCTCATAGTATATTGTGGCGCCCAGTGAGTCCTCTCATAGTACATTGTGGCGCCCAGTGAGTCCTCTCATAGTATATTGTGGCGCCCAGTGAGTCCTCTCATAGTATATTGTGGCGGCGCCCAGTGAGTCCTCTCATAGTATATTGTGGCGCCCAGTGAGTCCTCTCATAGTACATTGTGGCGCCCAGTGAGTCCTCTCATAGTATATTGTGGCGCCCAGTGAGTCCTCTCATAGTACATTGTGGCGCCCAGTGAGTCCTCTCATAGTATATTGTGGCGCCCAGTGAGTCCTCTCATAGTACATTGTGGCGCCCAGTGAGTCCTCTCATAGTATATTGTGGCGCCCAGTGAGTCCTCTCATAGTATATTGTGGCGCCCAGTGAGTCCTCTCATAGTATATTGTGGCGCCCAGTGAGTCCTCTCATAGTATATTGTGGCGCCCAGTGAGTCCTCTCATAGTATATTGTGGCGCCCAGTGAGTCCTCTCATAGTATATTGTGGCGCCCAGTGAGTCCTCTCATAGTATATTGTGGCGCCCAGTGAGTCCTCTCATAGTATATTGTGGCGCCCAGTGAGTCCTCTCATAGTATATTGTGGCGCCCAGTGAGTCCTCTCATAGTATATTGTGGCGCCCAGTGAGTCCTCTCATAGTATATTGTGGCGCCCAGTGAGTCCTCTCATAGTATATTGTGGCGCCCAGTGAGTCCTCTCATAGTATATTGTGGCGCCCAGTGAGTCCTCTCATAGTACATTGTGGCGCCCAGTGAGTCCTCTCATAGTATATTGTGGCGCCCAGTGAGTCCTCTCATAGTACATTGTGGCGCCCAGTGAGTCCTCTCATAGTATATTGTGGCGCCCAGTGAGTCCTCTCATAGTATATTGTGGCGCCCAGTGAGTCCTCTCATAGTATATTGTGGCGCCCAGTGAGTCCTCTCATAGTATATTGTGGCGCCCAGTGAGTCCTCTCATAGTATATTGTGGCGCCCAGTGAGTCCTCTCATAGTATATTGTGGCGCCCAGTGAGTCCTCTCATAGTATATTGTGGCGCCCAGTGAGTCCTCTCATAGTATATTGTGGCGCCCAGTGAGTCCTCTCATAGTATATTGTGGCGCCCAGTGAGTCCTCTCATAGTACATTGTGGCGCCCAGTGAGTCCTCTCATAGTATATTGTGGCGCCCAGTGAGTCCTCTCATAGTATATTGTGGCGCCCAGTGAGTCCTCTCATAGTATATTGTGGCGCCCAGTGAGTCCTCTCATAGTACATTGTGGCGCCCAGTGAGTCCTCTCATAGTACATTGTGGCGCCCAGTGAGTCCTCCCATAGTACATTGTGGCGCCCAGTGAGTCCTCCCATAGTATATTGTGGCGCCCAGTGAGTCCTCTCATAGTATATTGTGGCGCCCAGTGAGTCCTCTCATAGTACATTGTGGCGCCCAGTGAGTCCTCTCATAGTACATTGTGGCGCCCAGTGAGTCCTCTCATAGTATATTGTGGCAGTGAGCCCAGTGAGTCCTCTCATAGTATATTGTGGCGCCCAGTGAGTCCTCTCATAGTATATTGTGGCGCCCAGTGAGTCCTCTCATAGTATATTGTGGCGCCCAGTGAGTCCTCTCATAGTACATTGTGGCGCCCAGTGAGTCCTCTCATAGTATATTGTGGCGCCCAGTGAGTTCTCTCATAGTATATTGTGGCGCCCAGTGAGTCCTCTCATAGTATATTGTGGCGCCCAGTGAGTCCTCTCATAGTATATTGTGGCGCCCAGTGAGTCCTCTCATAGTATATTGTGGCGCCCAGTGAGTCCTCTCATAGTACATTGTGGCGCCCAGTGAGTCCTCTCATAGTATATTGTGGCGCCCAGTGAGTCCTCTCATAGTATATTGTGGCGCCCAGGTTTTTTTACTTTTAGACCGGTGTTTTCAGAGTTAATGTTCCGTGCTGCTCTAAGTGATGGTAGAGTGAGATACCACTAGAGATTCACACTCCTGTTAACGGGCAATTACACAGAGCATTAGAAGTGTATGGGTAGGAGGTGTGTGTGTGTGAACAGGACTGTGTTCGTGCGTGTGTGTGCACGTACATGTGTGCGCGTGCATGAAGGGGACTGGGTGTTCGTGTGTGTGTGTGTGTGTGTGCGCCTGTGTGTGCACGTGCATGTGTGCATGCGTGCGTGCGTGCGTGCGTGCGTGCGTGCGTGCGTGTGTGTGTGAGTGACTATATCAGAGCTAAGGGTAGAGGGAGGAATAACTCAAGGTGGCACAGAAAAATGTAATGTCAGAAACTAACAGAGTTTATGCTTCCAAAGCAGAGAGCTACCACTCTGTCATTTGCTACTCTCTCTGTCTCTGACTCTATATGATGTAGTACTGTCTCTGACTCTATATGATGTAGTACTGTCTCTGACTCTATATGATGTAGTACTGTGGCCAGGACTCTATATGATGTAGTACTGTGGCCAGGACTCTATATGATGTAGTACTGTGGCCAGGACTCTATATGATGTAGTACTGTGGCCAGGACTCTATATGATGTAGTACTGTGGCCAGGACTCTATATGATGTAGTACTGTGGCCAGGACTCTATATGATGTAGTACTGTGGCCAGGACTCTATATGATGTAGTACTGTGGCTGACTCTATATGATGTAGTACTGTGGCTGACTCTATATGATGTAGTACTGTGGCCAGGACTCTATATGATGTAGTACTGTGGCCAGGACTCTATATGATGTAGTACTGTGGCCAGGACTCTATATGATGTAGTACTGTGGCCAGGACTCTATATGATGTAGTACTGTGGCCAGGACTCTATATGATGTAGTACTGTGGTCAGGGCTCTATATGATGTAGTACTGTGGCTGACTCTATATGATGTAGTACTGTGGCCAGGACTCTATATGATGTAGTACTGTGGCCAGGACTCTATATGATGTAGTACTGTGGCCAGGACTCTATATGATGTAGTACTGTGGCCAGGACTCTATATGATGTAGTACTGTGGCTGACTCTATATGATGTAGTACTGTCTCTGACTCTATATGATGTAGTACTGTGGCCAGGACTCTATATGATGTAGTACTGTGGCTGACTCTATATGATGTAGTACTGTGGCCAGGACTCTATATGATGTAGTACTGTGGTCAGGACTCTATATGATGTAGTACTGTGGTCAGGGCTCTATATGATGTAGTACTGTGGCTGACTCTATATGATGTAGTACTGTCTCTGACTCTATATGATGTAGTACTGTGGCCAGGACTCTATATGATGTAGTACTGTGGCCAGGACTCTATATGATGTAGTACTGTCTCTGACTCTATATGATGTAGTACTGTCTCTGACTCTATATGATGTAGTACTGTCTCTGACTCTATATGATGTAGTACTGTCTCTGACTCTATATGATGTAGTACTGTCTCTGACTCTATATGATGTAGTATTGTGGCCAGGACTCTATATGATGTAGTACTGTGGCCAGGACTCTATATGATGTAGTACTGTGGCCAGGACTCTATATGATGTAGTACTGTGGCTGACTCTATATGATGTAGTACTGTGGCCAGGACTCTATATGATGTAGTACTGTGGCCAGGACTCTATATGATGTAGTACTGTGGCCAGGACTCTATATGATGTAGTACTGTGGCCAGGACTCTATATGATGTAGTACTGTGGCTGACTCTATATGATGTAGTACTGTGGCTGACTCTATATGATGTAGTACTGTGGTCAGGGCTGGTTAGGTTAATTTCTAAATGTAATCCATTACAGTTACAACTTACTTGTCCAAAATTGTAATCAGTAATGTAACGTTTTGATTACTTTCCCCTTAACAGGCATTAGATGAAGACAAAAAATCAATGTTAGCAATTGAACGACATCTGTTGCAGGCTGATAAATCAATGTTACCAATTGAACGACATCTATTGCAGGCTGATAAATCAATGTTACCAATTGAACGACATCTATTGCAGGCTGATAAATCAATGTTACCAATTGAACGACATCTATTGCAGGCTGATAAATCAATGTTAGAGGTCACATAGCTGGCCATATATGGATGTTGCATTTTACTTTAGTTACGTAGGCTTCTTCTAACAAATGATTTTCTATATAGATAATAATACGATTATGATATATCTTTACATTAAAAGCCAGATTTCCAGTCATTCCAATTAATCTAATACTCCTTGAGTAGAGTAGGAGTAGGACTTGGGAAAAATATGGAAATATGAATTGGTCAAATTGTTTTACCTGAGCACAACTCCAAAACAAAGGACTTATTAGCGTACTCTGTTGTTTATCATTGTGTTGTCATGGAGGGCAGATTGGGCTCATTGTGTCGAGTTGAAAAATAAATGCTGCTCTCATGGATGGCGTGCTTTGAGCACTACTGAAAAGTTTGCATGTGGAGAATGTGTGCCAATATGCTGCATTTGTTATAGGCCTATTGTTTATGTTTTTGAAGGGGACACTTTGATAAGTGTGCGAGTTTGAGCATATGTCCGTTAGGATTTTCTTTTTTTATCAGCCGAAATTAGAGCGATAGAGTTGTACTTGTTTTTGACAGCAAGGAGCACAATATCAAGTAGGAGTTTAGAATGGAGGAACTCCCTCAAAATTTTATGTCATGGGCTGGGATCTGCACTATGCAGCTGTTATTCTATAGGCTGGGATCTGCACTATGCAGCTGTTATTCTATAGGCTGGGATCCACACTATGCAGCTGTTATTCTATAGGCTGGGATCTGCACTATGCAGCTGTTATTCTATAGGCTGGGATCTGCACTATGCAGCTGTTATTCTATAGGCTGGGATCTGCACTATGCAGCTGTTATTCTATAGGCTGGGATCTGCACTATGCAGCTGTTATTCTATAGGCTGGGATCTGCACTATGCAGCTGTTATTCTATAGGCTGGGATCTGCACTATGCAGCTGTTATTCTATAGGCTGGGATCTGCACTATGCAGCTGTTATTCTATAGGCTGGGATCTGCACTGTGCAGCTGTTATTGTATAGGCTGGGATCTGCACTATGCAGCTGTTATTCTATAGGCTGGGATCTGCACTATGCAGCTGTTATTCTATAGGCTGGGATCTGCACTATGCAGCTGTTATTCTATAGGCTGGGATCTGCACTATGCAGCTGTTATTCTATAGGCTGGGATCTGCACTGTGCAGCTGTTATTCTATAGGCTGGGATCTGCACTATGCAGCTGTTATTCTATAGGCTGGGATCTGCACTATGCAGCTGTTATTCTGTAGGCTGGGATCTGCACTGTGCAGCTGTTATTCTATAGGCTGGGATCTGCACTATGCAGCTGTTATTCTATAGGCTGGGATCTGCACTATGCAGCTGTTATTCTATAGGCTGGGATCTGCACTATGCAGCTGTTATTCTATAGGCTGGGATCTGCACTATGCAGCTGTTATTCTATAGGCTGGGATCTGCACTATGCAGCTGTTATTCTATAGGCTGGGATCTGCACTGTGCAGATGTTATTCTGTAGGCTGGGATCTGCACTATGCAGCTGTTATTCTGTAGGCTGGGATCTGTACTGTGCAGCTGTTATTCTATAGGCTGGGATCTGCACTATGCAGCTGTTATTCTATAGG